>NC_079311.1:59945554-60178054 GCF_023638135.1 Falco biarmicus
AGAGTTAGGGTTAAGTGCTTTCATGGGTAAGAACCATAAACCAGTGATAGTTTTCTTGCTCCAGCCTGTTTCCATATAGCCACTGATCAGATTTACTAGTTATTTAGTAATCTTTCTGGCATACTTGGCTCTGTATATGGGGTGCATCCTGGAAGTGTCTTACCACCCACATACACAGGGAAAATTTGTCAAAAGCTGTTGTTTTGCACATTATTTTGTCAGTATTTATTTAAAGCATAATAGTCTTGAGGATTGCTGGAATCCTGCTTGAATTTTCACCAGGGTTTCTGGTTTTAAAGTTCAAAAGCGCTGATTTTTGCATCCATAGCGTTCAAGTAGTTTTAGATTGTTATGTTATTCAAAATGCTTTTGTGCATTCTCTAGTGTGTGTGTTATTTGGATTAAAAATTCTTTAAGCTGTGCATACAGCAGCGGTGTTTCTAGATGCAGAGGTGGAATAAAAGCCCCTAAAACTGGTAGCAGGCCTATGCACCCGCAGCTGCAAGGCTATAACTTAAGTGACTGTATGCTGCTTAGCCATCACACCACGTAAATGAATAACTGGCATCATAAGACTTTTCAGTTGGAAGCTGCCCATCTCCATCACTGATGTGGGCTCCAGCACAAAAACAAAATTTTGAGGGGGAGGCAGAGAAAACAGGGAATGAATGAGCCAGTAGAAAATGAGAAAGCCTAATGGAAAGGAAACTACAAACCACTCTTTGTCACTTTTATAATAAAATATAAACAAACATATTGATTTAAAAACCCCACCATTGCTGTCTTTTGTAAATTGAGACAATTGCACTGTTTTGCATTAAAAGATGTTATCCGTCCAAAAGAGCAAGTATGGTCTTATGCAACTAATATCTGCTAAAATGTACCTGACTGCATTGGAAATGTTGCAGTAGATTGGTATAGCAGAGAATAATGAACCGCTGCACCCCATTGAAATGTAATTACACAGCACTCTTGTTCTTAAACCTATAAGGTGAAAGAAAGATGAATAGTGAAAGTAAAAATCGCTGACCCTTCAAAGTTTAATTTACGTTATGCATTCCCTCGCCCTTCTGATAGGTTTTAGAAAGGTCATAATTTAGGGTATTTTGCAGTTGATAAATGATCTGTATGTTTGTGTTCACACGCACCGATTGATTTGTTATAGCCAAAATATTGTTTCTATAACAACCTGCAGGTCCTTAACTAGGCAAACAGCAGATGAACAGGAATCCAAGTAGGAGGTGAAGCGAAATCCGATCCTCCTCAGAGGATGGGGAGCAGGAGGAGGAGGAGGAGGAGGAAGAGGAGGAAGAAGAGGGGGAGGAAATGATTTTATGAGGATAGTGAAGGTGGGTGGCAGTGAGTTGCCTGGCTCTCTCCTTGCCCTTCTTCACTCCTATGGTTTCCTTCTCCTGAGGCTCCTCTGCTCTCCAGGGTCTTATTGTCTGCAGATGACAAAGTCTTTGCAATTCGGATTGCTCCCATGGTGCAAAGGGCTGTTGGGGCAATTTTCCCGCCTTTCCAGGCTTGGATGAGGCTCCTGTTTCCAGGCCCAGTTGATGCATTATGCATCAGGGCTGCCGGCAACTGACAGCCCCTCAGCCAGCATCTACTTGAAAAGCAATGGTGCTAATCAAAGTCGACACATTTGAATGTCCAGACACACACACAGAGAAATTTACTAATCAAAAAGTGTATTTCCTAGGGCTGTCTCCAGAGAAATCCGCAGGAAGAAATTGGAATAATTTATTAGCTTACAAGTTTTCGTTGACAGTTAGCCCAAGGCTATTTATCTCTGTAATAGAGAACGTCTCCAATGTGGCAAAATTGACCAAATCAAACAGCTTTGATCAGAAAATGAATCTGGCAAGGCTGGCTGTCTGTGGGTCCCAGGGGAAAGGTGGGAAACAAACAAAAAGATTTAACAAGTGGTCAATAGGAGAAAGAGAGAGAGAATTTGCAGCCTAGAAAGTCAGAAGCCTGCAAAATCTTCACACACAAATACTGAAATGAATTACTGGAGAAATAAATTATGTCTCACATCATAACATTTAACATTGTGCTTGTGCATAATCAGAGCTATGCAGCCCAACGTGATTCTTGCATTAAGGTGATGATAAATAACTGCAGGAGGGGGAAAATGTCTTAACTTCTCCTTAAAGGAAAACAAAATACAGAGAACTTCATATCTTCACAAGAACACTAGCACCTTCACTGCCATCTGCACTTACTGTCCATTATTAATACCTGCTTTGCCACCAAGAATCAGGTGTTGGGTAGGCTCAGGTATGTTGAAAGCCACCACAAAGACCACACCAAAATGCAGCTTCAGGGGAACAGGGACATGTTTTGGCTGTTTCACTGCATAATCCAGCCATGACTTTGACCATCTTTCTGCTGATCATCAAAGGCTTTTTAACTGTAAAATAATAAATAATAAAACATTTTATGGGTAAGTTTAGGAGACAAACTTACAAGTACAGAACTTTGCTTTACGTAATGAACTAGACTTGCCTTCTCTCAGAAAGAAAACCTTTACCCATCAAAGATCATCTGACAATAGAGAATATGGAAGAAGAAGTTCAGGATAGCAATCAGAAGCTTTTATTTTGCCACATTTCTTCTATTTTTCTGTTATTTAGTACTCTTTGTTTCTGGTCATCCATATGAATTACGGGATTATAGCTATGAGTGGAAAACCTCATTCTTGTTTGGAATTAAACTGCTTTGTGATCTTTAAGTATAGATGCTTCAGATGCCTGTGACATTGTTATACTATATTCTCAATGCTATTTGCTCACAGAGAACAGGGTGCCAAAGGACCGTATGCTGATTCCCTTTTGCTAAGGATTGCAGCATTTCTCCCCAGGTAAGAAATGGCTTTATTTATTCAGATTCTTGTGCTGCTGACTTTAAGCAACAAAAAGGTAGAAATAATGTCTCCCCCTCCTAATAAATGTTTTTAAATTATGTGAAAGAAACAAAAGTGCAAGCCTATCTTAACTTAATAACAAAAGGTCAACAATTTTGTTTTGTTTATATTGGTGAATTGAATAAGCAACCTGCAAACTGAAGCACTCAAACAAGTTGAGATTGAAAGCACTCCAGCAGCCAACCAGGCAGCCTAGTCAGTTATCCAGCAGGAAACTGAAGGCGACAGGCTACCTTTTCACATCTTTCTAGGCCATTTGATGGGACAGTAAGTCCTCACACCTGATGTATATTGTTACATATGCTTAGAGAGATCAGTAGGGAATAGCCTGGGAATTCATTTATTTATCACTGGTTGAGGTGATGAATTTATCAGTATTTGAGGAGAAGATAGTCTGGCCTCTTGAACATTGTTCATCAAATTGAATTTTGAATGGTTTTGTATTGTTATATGAAATCTCCAGCATAAGCTGTTTTTGTACTTGGAAAAATGGGAACTCAAGTCATTGATAATCTGAAGGTGGCTGGCACCCATATAAGATAAACTTTGATACACTGGCCTGAACCATGAAGCCATTCATGATTTCTAAGGCTCTTGGGAAGCAAAAGGGAGTTTTGCCTTGTTAAGAAACTGGAAGTATTTTATATTTGCATTATAGTATGTCCATTTTACAAACTAAATCAATGTAAAAGTAGCTTAACTAGAGTTTCTACATAATACATCAGTGTTCAGCGTTTTCATGACCCGGCAATATAATTGGCAGGATGGTCTGAATGATAAAGTGAAAAATAATATTTTTCCTCTCCCATCTCTTCTACTGGCTTACTGTTTTACATACAGTGAGTCTTCTAAGTTTTCTAGGACCCAGGAAACATGAATAGCTGAACTGCTGAATTTTCGCCATTGCAACTGAAGCCAAAATGGTCTTTAGACGCTCAGCTTCCTCTGTGAGAACCAGGTGTTCTATCTCAAGATGTGCACCCTGAATTTGCAGGTATTTAAAAAAGTATTTCCCTTTGTAACTCTTGACTTGAATTTCCCTTTTCATAAAATGGGATCATATACTTGTCCTTTAAATGGCAATGAGTGCTATACACAAAAGGTATTATATGGGACTTCACACAGCCCCACCTGGAAAACGAGTTTTTCCACCAGCTCTTGCAGAGTTTAAATCAACACCTACAAGTGCTAAGCATTATTTTAAAAGCTGCATTCAAGATGATATAGATTTCTCCATAGACATGTAATAGGATGGAGATACATTCTAGAGGTGAATGCATTAAAATTTTGATGATACACTATACAGTGATGAACCTCAGTATGTTTCAAGATATTCTGAAAGCATCATAGTATATCAGCCTCCTGGTAAATGCTAGGGATGGGATTCATATGATCAGCTGCATATACCTGCCTTCGTTCTGGAGAAACCAGCACATTTTAGGTTTGAGTCATCATAAAGCAACTGTGTAAAAGAGGTTTGATCAATTGTAAAAAGAACTTGTGATGACGAGCAGAGATGCAGGTATCCAAGGAGTAGATCTGGAAAGTTAAGCAAGTCCAACTAAGTACAAATGATTTATGGTGGGATCAATCCAGTCTGCTGATAACAACTGTATTCTCCTCCATAGTTCCAGAGAAGCTAGTGTAAGACTGGTTGGAATGGGATCACACCTTTCATGTCCAGTAAGCAGAGTCCTGAAAGGTCTTGGTCTTCTATGCCCTTGCCCTTTCCATGTGCAATGTATTCAAAGCTCTTTCAAACATACCTGGAAGTCACACTAGAAACAGATATAGCCCACTGCTGTGGATATGTCACAGCATTGGGCAATGATTAATGAGATGAACTTTAACAAGTTCTGATGCCAAATTCTGCACCTAGGATAGGGTAACACTGGGCACAGGTATAAACTGGGAGAGCAGTGGCCGGAAAGCAGCCCTGCAGAGCAGGGTCTGGGCTTGCTGGCTGACAGCTTGGCTGCCCTGGCAGCCAGGAGGGCAAACGGCATCCTGGGGGGCATCAAACAGCTTAACCAGCCGGCCAGAAGAGTCATCAACCTGCTGTATTCAGTGCTGGTGTGGCCTCACCTTGAGCACTGTGTGCAGTTCTGGGCCCCGCGGTCTAAGAAGGATGTGAAGGTCCTTCAATGGGCCCAGAGGAGGGCAACAAAGCTGGTGAAAGGGTGGGAAGGCATGTCCTGTGAGGAGCGGCTGAGGGCTCCAGATTTGTCTGGTTTGGAGAAAGGAGGCTGAGGGGCGACCTCATGGCTCCTGCAGCTCCCTGAGGGGGTAAGTGGGGAGGGAGGTGCTGAGCTCTTCTCCCTGGGATCCACTGACAAGGCCTGTGGGGATGGTTCAGAGCTGTGCCAGGGAGGTTCAGACTGGGCATTAGGAAGCATTTCTTTACTGAGACATGGCTGATGCCCCAAGCTGGTCAGTGTGCACTAGTTATTTAGACAATGCCCTTAAAAAAATACTTTAACTTTTGTTCAGCCCTGAACTGGTCAGGCAGTTGGACTAGATGACCATTGTGGGTCCCTTCCAGATAAAATTATTGTATTGTATTGTATTGTATTCTATTCTGTTCTATTCTATTCTATTCTATTCTACTCTATATATACTGATACCTAAAACCATAAAGCAGCAAGACTCTTGTAAGACCTTCAGTTTAATTTTGGAGTGCAGTTCAAGATGCTAAAGATAATCTTTGGAGCCCTGGATAGTGTGAGACTCTGCTCAAGTGAACAGATACACCATATAACTCAGTGAAAGCTGTGTTGCTGGAGGATGTTGCCAGTTCATATGCACCATCTTACACTGGTTTTCTATTTCTGTACTCTTCCCTTTGCTAAGTTTGCTGTGCCCTGTTCTGCTAAAGATGAAAATCAATTAAAGAAGAATTAGAAATATCTGCTGCCTACTTAGTTATGGTAACGATTCTGGCTATGTGCTGTCACTACTAGTGACATACACATCACAGATACACATCACAACTAGGACTCTGAAAAGGAAACCCACCCTGTCTCCAAAATGCTAACATTTTCTTTTGTAAAGCTGCCACATTATTTCACACCACCTAACATCTTACATCGTAAGTTTTCTAGCCTAAAAAGGCCACTGTGCCATTCCAATTCTTTGGAAGTTGAAAGCACAGCTTGTCTCCCAACACACCTATACTGATTTTTTTTTGTGTCTGCAAGCACAGGAAAGCCAAAAGTAAATTATGGTATATTTGCACAGAACTGGCTTCCAAATTATACTGTGACCTTGAAGACTTCAGCTAAGAAGTCTTCACTTGTTTGCTCCTCTTTTTTTCTGGGTAAATATCATCACTGGCCACAACTGACCTCCCACAAATTTTTACATGAACTGCTGAAATGCTTTGCACTAGGGAAGAAAGAAACTGAAGAAAAAATAAAGATTAAAAAAAAAGGAACAAAAAGCACCACTGAGTAGATGCAGTTAAGAAACTCTAGAATGGTGAATGTAAGTTACAAAAAACCTGGGAGATTTTTTTTTTTTTCCTTTCAAATTAGTATTTTTCCAGAAACAGCTTCTCTTATGTAATCACACTTGTAAGGATACTAGTAAGTGTCACAGTACAAAAGCCTACACAGGAACAGAATATTCGCCACTGCTGGCATTTCTGCCCAACCCAAAGCTTACCCGGCATATGTTTGTGCTCCTCTGGTGGAAGTGGTATGGCCAGGACAGCACTGTAAACTGCAATGTTTTTAGCCTACAGAAATCCATTGACTATGTTTTCTTTCTTATCAGAATAGAAATGCACATTGTCGGATATCAGCCAAAATTTTCCCGTTTTGTCTCTGATTTATGTTGACATAAATTATGATAATGCTTTTTCTATTCCCTTCTGGGCTGAAGAAAAGAGAGAACTGTCTATGGGTGAAAGTGTCTTCTTCCTCTACATAAAAAGTTGATTTTTTTTTTTAACCTGCCTATGTGGAGCTTGCTGTTCTCTTTAGTTTGCAGATGAATGTTTTCTTGGCAGTGTAGTCTTTGGGTTTCTTTTCTTTTCTTAATATTCTGCCCCTGCCCCCCCCCCCCCCCGCCCCCCTCCACACCCCCCAAGATATTAATCTTCATCAAGATGTCCTTGGTGCTGTGTCTTAGGCTCTGGTGCACACCAGAAAGGGGCTATGAAAACCCAGGCTAGGCAATACTAGATGATATTGAAAAGAGTGGATGTTCTGTAAGGTGCTGGAGTCAGTAGGGCTGCACACTACCTTAATCTAATTTTTATTTTAGTTTACTTTGCTTTATTATTTTATTTTATTGAAGCTATTTCTGGAAAGGACTTGCCTAAGTTTGTGCTGATTTTGAGGAAAGACAATTTTGAATGTCAGTTTCTTCCATTCTGATTTTATACAGCAATATTACCTAGATGAATTGGTAAGTTATGGCAAATGTCTTAATTTTTGTTTTAATCTGATCCACCTAACACTAAAAGGCTTTTAGTACAGCATGCTCCCTTATTATTCTAAAAGAAAAATGCTGTTCCAAAAAAAGCAACCCTGAAAATCTACCTCCTGACAGATTTTGTGATTTCTAGCAAGGGACATTCAAATAGACTTCAGCAAAGCATTTGTGAATAAATATTGTACCACTCCCCAATTAGTTTTTGTAGAAGCCCACAGTCATGTGGTTAGGGTTATTCCATGCACCCAAATTAAACTACCAGTAACCTCAAAGAACCAAAATTTTCTAGGACTTGGCCACTAACCAGATCCTGGGACTGCAGAGAAAGCCACAGTACGTCGCAGACTTCTGTTGGGCATCCCCTTACAAACAACACAACCTTTGCATTTATCAGCCATCATCCTCTATCAGGTCACGTAGCAAGGCCACGTTGTCCTTATGAGTTAAGCATATCCACAGAGAAAACGTGTCTAACATGTTTTGGTACTGCTTCATGTAAGCTATGTCATGCCAGAGTGATACTGTTGTAACCTTGGAACAGAGAGAGAGGATTTCTGAGGGATAGTCTTTTGGTGACTTGTGAGTTAGTACAGACTTACAACAGACTTTATGGACTTGTGGAACTCTGGAAAATTTTCTTCCTTGCAGGGTTCTGAGCTGCTTTTCCACACTGAATAGTTCTTTCTGTCCAGACCATCTGACTCTGTACTTCAAGTCTGCTTTCCCAAGCTGCTGTTCCAGGACACATGCCAGCTTTTTGAACATGGCTTATATTGGTTTTCTACATGTAAACCAAAGCAGAACTGTTCTAGTGGAAGCTTTCCTTGTAATAAGGAAATATGACTTCTGTCTCATTTTATTTTAAAATAAACTTTAAAGTGTGTTGTTTTCACATGAGCAAGAATTCTTCTCCCCAGTTTCTCATGCACCTCTGGCAGCAGATGCTTTCCTGGCAGTGTCTCCCTCAGACCTTTGGTCATTATCCTCCAATGTCACCCAGCTAACTACCACCACAGGCTGGAAATCACTCATGAATCATGACTTTTGCGAGTTCTAGGACCTCAGATCTTCTCTGACCTTAAGCATTCTCTTCAATGCCATTAAATAAATTAAATATTTAAATTACCTATATTACCTTTAATTGTATAATTATAGAGTCAACGAGAAATAAATCTATAAAGGGGAAAGTCTAATCTAAAAAAGGACTTGCCCTCACTTCGAAGTGGATGAACATGCCAGCAGAAATGATAGAGACTGTAACCTCTGCAGGGAAGCCAGCTTATTTCAAGCTATCCTTAACTACAGTCATGTAATACAAACAATGCCAGACTGTGCAGTCGAGGGCAAATATCCTCATGTTCTTCCAGTATTGTACAGTCATATCCAGGAGAAAACAGCAGCTTTCCAGGTGTGTGTTGGGACGGGCAATAGGGAAAACCTTCCTCTGAGACACTCATAGACTGAAGGCAGAGGTCAGGGGGTGTGAACAACAAATAGGAAATTGTTAGTACTACTAAAAATCTCTTAAAATAGATCTGAATTGTTTTCAATGTGAACAGTGTAATTACAAGCTTAATTTAATGTAATTAAATTTAATTAAGTTTGATTAACTTAACTTTAACTTATTTTAACTATGCCCTTTCACAATGCCAGCAGCAGTTTCACATATCTCCATTTACCTGTAAACTGTCCCTATGAATAAAGGCAATTGGGAAGATGAGGCCATCCAGTTTCATAGTGCCTTGGCATTCACTTTTAGGAGATAGAGTGTGGTCTTGAGGTCTTGAGACTAAACCTATTTCCCTGTGTCTAGGTGCAGGTGCATCCCAGGAAGCAGTGGGGAAATTATGCATTGGCAAAGGCGACTTGCAGAGGGTAACAAGAGCTCAGTCCTTTGCCTTTGTAATTTCCCCCCCCTGCAGTTCAAGACCACCTTGCAGGACAATAGGAGCTGTCAGAGCCCAGTCTCTGGGCAGGCTGCAGAGCAGAGGAGCAAGAAGAGTGACGAGCCTTGTGAGAGCTGGCAGTGATACCTCTGTAGTTTCCAAATGGTATTTGTCTTCAGTTCTCTCCTGTTACGCTAGGGACTTACTACAGCTGGCCTCCATGTCTGAGTGGTTAATAAAGTTGATTTACGCTGTTTATTTCTGTCAAGAGTCCATCAGGCATATTTTATTTTAGCTTCTCTAAGTCCCCGATTTCTTACTCCATAGTCTCCTTCTCCAGACTCATGGATTCCATAAAAAGAAAAACATTATTAAGACATACAGCCAAACTCACCATTCACAGAGGAAAGAAGTGTATTTGTTATTAGCACCTACTGACAGTTAACTCTATTTCTGTTGGCATTACCCTTTTATTGGTAAAATATACATGGAAGGTGTGAGAAATCTGCAACCCATGCTGATGACTGTGATTTTGATTTAAAAGTCAGTGTGGGGTGCTGTGTCTTGGTTTGCCAGCCAGTTTAACTAAAAATTGTGTTAGGGAGGTAATAAAGGCCTTCTTACCTTTCCCATGAAGTCATTCCACCGTTAGTTAAAATTTCTCATGAAAGGGTTTCCTTTTTCCCCTTAGCTTTGATGCAGATTTTTGCTGGTGATCCTCCCTAGTGCTGTGCTCCCACTCTCAAGGAAGAGTGGAAGAAACATCCCCCACAGAGAAGGAGGGAAGCAGAATTACTTCTTGCACCTGCAAAGCTGGTAATCACAGTTGCCAAGACATCCTGTAGCAACAGGGTGGAAGAAACTCTGCTATCTCCCCCCACCCAGCAGCTCCTGGGAGCAAGGATCACACGTTTATAAAGACAAACTATCGTTGCATCACATATACTGAAAAACAAATTGCTGGGAAGCTGGGCTATGAATTGATTCTCATTGATTAAATTCTCATTTTGGTGTGCTGGAATAGTGTGGAAGATCCAAAGGATCCTGTTCTGTGACATGCTACATAAATCCAAGCATTTATGTCAGCACTTTATAGAGCACCCTGGAAGTAACTAGTTTGGGACTTTCGATTAGAATATAAAACTTGGGCTGACTTTCAAAGGAAATGTTAGTTAAAGCCCCAATTAAGACTCAGAATCAGTGGGGGCTGTCATTACTCTTACAAAAATCTCCCCACTGTCTGGAGTGATGCTTCTGGCATATGACATTATAAATGGAATATGGAGAGTTAAAAAAAAAATAATAAAATAAGTTAATTTAGATCTCAGAAAGTGAAAAGCTGAGAAATTTGTACACTAGTTTAAATGACCTATATGCAAAGGTCACCTAAAATTTTGAGTTGCTGGCAGGGTGTATAAGAAAGATCACCTAAAGAATACTTTTCCACATAAATTCCGCTGCCATGTCCAGGTAACTCATGGCCCCTCCACCTAAGACCAATAGCCAAACATCCAAGATGAAACACACACATACATACCTGAAGCTCACAACAAAAAATGCTGCAGAGACCTCCAAGTGAGCTCTGATGAAAGCCAGTGAGTGCATATAACACAACACCATACAGCCCTATCACTTTAGGTCCAGAAGAATATAGGCCTCAGTACAGAAGAGTGAGCAACACTGCCTTTGTGCAACCTCTCACGACACCTGAGGTGTCATTCCTCATGGAAGTCCCTTGGCTCAGACACAGCAAAGCCAAACTGCAAAACAGAAGTTACATTTTTTCAAGCTAAAGTTGTGTTCGTCAGGGTTATTTTTGAGGCTAGTTTACTACCTTCTGTGGGAGCTGAAAGATACTGATACATATTGATACCAGTAAGACTTCATCAGAGCTTTAGCCAGTGGTGCCCCTCCAGTGAAGATGGATGCTCACCATCTGCCCTCATATTGCACTGTGCAATTATCTTGTACTGGGATGTCAACAAACAAGCTAGGCAATGTTCAGGCTGCTAATGGGCGAGTTCATCTCTGATCATTATCCACCTCTCACAGATTCAAAGGCTCTGTGATTTACCTAGCTTCTCAAGAAAATGTCAATCTCAAACAAACTATGAGCACTTTCTTATTTAAACAAGATAGACCTCAAATAATTCCATCAGCATTTTGTCTTATACAATTAGCCACGTATCAGTTATTGGCAGGGAGAAAAATCCATGCATGTTTGCCACAGATTTCCATGTTTTATGGTGGTGAAACCATTAGTGAAGAGAAGGGTTGATTTTGTTGTGGAAAAATTGACACTTTTTTTCTTCTGTGTTTGTGTGACAAAGAACATACTTCATTGTGTGATGAGATTTTTGGTTTGAGTTCTGTTGCAAATAGTACTGTTTGCAGTCTTGGAAAGCTTCAGTGTGTAAGTTAAAGTCACTTCAGAACATCTCTGACTTGCATGATTGCTCACTTAACTGATCACCAAAGGCCTTCCTGGTGCTGGCAGCTTCACAGAAAGTAGATTTTCCAACTCAAATCGGCCTTTCCTGAATTAGTTTATTAACAAATTAGACTCAAATAAATAAAAATATCATGGACTTAAAAAATGAAGAACTAGTTATTTTTTTCCAAAAACATTTCAAAAACATGTATAAAATGGAAGATGCTTTTATTTTTAATAAATTAAAAGTTCACAAGAGCTGTGTTCTATGAGAAGGCTTAAATTCTAACTGAAAAAAATCCCACAACTGATAACCAAAATGTATCAGTTTGGACCTGTCAGCAGTGTGCCTCATTACTGCTCAGTTGCCAGATGTCCCAACTGTTCCCTGGGGCTGGGCTTTCTGGCCTTAGTACATCTTCCACTGTATGCAATACCTGGGGGTTCCTGTGATATACTGCCTTCCTTTGCTTGGAAGAGAGCTCTCCTGGTGCATCACATCCTGTGTGAGGACAAGTTTATAATGGGAAATACAATCAGGAAACTGCCATATAGCATAGAATAACTGTGCTGCTTTCAGTTGGACTGAGAGTCAGTTAGTCAGTCAGTTCTCTTCCTGGGAAAACCTGGCTGGCTGGCAGAGAGGTGCTGGAAGGTCTTTGGCAGAACCAGTATTAGTTCTGGTTAATAACTCCTGCTGCAGAAGTCCACCGTTCAACCAACCTAAAACTTAAATCGATCTCCAAAAGGCCACCTTCCTGTTTCAAAAAGGAACACCCGAACAGCTTATGATTTCTATCATCATGTCATCTATGCCTATAAAGCAGTCCAGATAAATGTTTATATAATGTTCTGTATCTAATGAATCTTCCCAGGAAGCAAGGAGAAAAAAGTGGAATTTGTGAGAGATTTTGGATACATCCATTTTGGAGTTGTCAATGGAAAAAAGCTTAAAAAGAGAAGAGGTTGGAAAGGAACGTTGCTGTTCCCATCCTCTTCACAAACCAGTCAGGAAGATTTAGAAATCTGAAGCTAGGTATCTACATTTTGTATCATTTACAATCTCTATCCATTTCTGAAAATCCTGGCCAAAATGTTTTCTTAAAAGTGAATCATTTCCACCAATACAATAGGTACTTGGTAGTTAGTATTTTTATAAAACCTTATTGACAAAACCACAATATTCTACCCATGGTTAACATGACAACATATACTAAGAAAAAACCCTTAAACGCAGAGTAATTGGTTGCTGTTGGTTTCAGCCCTGTGGGGGAGCAAAGTCCCCTACTCCCAGCCCCAAACCCTCATAATCTGGAGAAAGATTTTCCTCATCTTCCTCAGAATCCCTCTGTTTTATAGTACTCCAAGTGTCTAGGCTATTGTTTTAGCAATATTTAATTTTTTTTCAAAGAATTATTTCCTGTGAATAGAAAAAGGGAGGAATTGTGCTAAAAGATTTTGTTGGATTGTCCCACATCCTACCCACATGTTATGGGCTCCAAGACAGTGGTGTCAGGTAATTGTCCCCGCCTCTGCACAAGTTTCCTATGAGAGCTGAAAGGGTATAAATTGCAAATGCAGAGAACATCATTTGATCACAGTGGTGACGGGCCCGGCAAAATCCTAAACCCCTTAGTAAAAAAATAAATGTGAGCTGAATTAACTCTTTCTGTATTGAGCTTTTGTTAGACACCTCATCCAAGCATGGTCAGTCAAAGAGAAACAACCTCAAAATCTGACTGTCTTCAGTTGTTGGGATAAATGTAGACATCAGTGTTTCTCCACTTGTTACTAAATTGTGTGATAGAAGTGTTACAAGAGCAGGCTACTTTATCAGTCGAGTCTTTTGGATATGAACATGAAGACAGACTCATACATATGCATGGAAACCATCACCAGTGGTTAATGGGAAAGAAATCCTCTACGGTTTGTTTATCTCATATTTGTAACCACTGCGGTAGTACCGGAGTGGCACATGCAAATACTTCATTTTTAAAGAGGATGAAGCAAGAGGAGCAACTGGTCAGTAACGACCACTGGTGTCAAACTTCTGCAATGCAGGAAGGCAAGGTATGTGCCACACCGGTAATCTCACAGTCCATCAATTCAAAGCGCAAGGGAACAAACGACAGAAGTCCCAGATGGATTAAACCAGGAAGCCAAAGGCAAAGGGAGGAGCATTTCTGAAGCTAACTTATCTTACTAGTAGGCTTTGCTTTGCTGCGGTATTCTTTGCGTCTTTGGCAGGGAAAATGCACAGCAGAGTGAGGAGGGAGGTTTATATGCACAGTACTTGTCTGTTTTATTCAGTTATTACTTTTCTTAATCTTCTTTATCTTTCAAAAATTGATTTATGCTTTTACAGAAAAGGCAACAATCTATGTGGCTCATAGACTGGAAGTAAGAAGTAAAGATACTGCTGTGATTTACAGTACACAAATTGTTCTGGCTACTGTCTGAGCAATATTTGGTTTACTTTAGGAGAACAGACCTGTCTTTGAAGAGGAATGGTGAGAATGGAAGTGTCCTTAATTTAGGAGGCTTTTTTTGTTTAAATAATAAGGAGGAATTATAGATGCAAAGAAAAATATCAAGCATAAAATCAAGTGGATGAGGACAGGTTGAAATTAGAATTTGCCATTAGCAGAAGTGCTTATGGCTAGATTTGACAACTATTGTGAAATGAAGAAACCTGGTTTTTGCTATAGAGCAAGAAAGTAGACTACCTGACTCCTCTTAAATCTAATATTTAGGTATTTATGACTATGCAGTCAAGAGACTGTGAAAATATAATAAGGTAATGGAACTCATTTGGGTGGCTTTGACAAAAAGATTGTTCATTAATGTTATTGATGTACACTGGAAGACATGTGATGTGAAGTTCATAATTGAAATGTTACAAACACTTCAGCATATGGATCCTTCACATTCACTTAATTGCCAGTTTAGTAATAATTTTATGTAATGAGGAATTATTAATAATACGTGAAATACTAAATTGACGTAATCACCAAAAAACGTAATATGACATCCACTGTGCAAAGGATGTTATAATTCCAGGTGTCTGTTATATTTTAAACAAGGAATATAACCAACCAAATTCATCTTTCAAAACTATTGACTCTATAAAGTTTTAATATTTTTTATATAATTGTGTTTAAAGGTAAGGCTATTAATCAGATGTTCTTTTTCTTCATTCTTCATATTCCTTATTAGCATCCAGTTATGACAAAAAACTTGACAAATGATCATTAACAAACTGCCTTACAGTTCTGTGGCACAAGTCCCACTGTGAAATAAATCTTGATATGCTGTTTTTTTGATTAAGTAGGTAGATCCCAATACATTGTTCAGGTAGGTGAGAAAAAGGGACCAAATTTGTCTCTTTGCCAGTTTGCGGTTTAATCATTGTGGAAGATTGTGGTATTGGGACAAGAGATCTTTTATCTCCAGCACACCAATAAAAATCTTCCCTAAGTTTGCAATTACTGAAAGTCAATAGCCTATTGGTATGAGAAATGTACTCTTTGAGAACGAATGTCCACAACACAGTTATCACCTCTATTGCCACACAGAACAGATTGAGCGGGCATGGAGAATGTCAGGCACCTCCCCAGGTAATCCTCGTCACGGCAGGATCAGCGCACACTGATGTGGGGACCAGTGAAGTGTGCAAGGCCACTCATTCTCTGGGAGCCTTGTCTAGTCTATGACTTCATTTTCCTGAGTCGTTATTCTGACACATCTCATGGGCAACATCTTCAGTGAGAGAAAAGAGCCAATGAGTTTTTACTTATACTGGTATAAATCAAGAGAAACCCTACTGAAGCCAATTACTTTCTATACAAAATCATAAAAGCAAGGGGTAAAGTGAAGCTATTAATGAACAGCAAAATAGAAAGCAAAGTCTTCAATCCCATTTTACCTCACTTCAGGTTTAAGTGAGAGACACAGGAATTGAAGTTCTCTGGTTCACCTGATCTGGGAGCTGGAATTGTGAGACTTACGCTTCAGCATATAAAATTGCTGTTTTAAAATATTTAAAAAATAAAAATAAAATACAAAAAAAGCATGGCACATGTCCAGTTAAAAAGTTCATATACCTGAGTGATCTTACCTAGGGTTGCTACATATGCTTTTAGCTTTTCTGCTCCTTTTTCATAAAGCTGACATCAGTGATGAACTCTGATGTCAAATTGCAAGGTTTAAATCTCAAGGGTGAAGATCAGTTTATTTACTGGAAGAAGGCATTTTCCAAACATCATTTAATGAAACAAGATAACAAGCATGAGAACATAAATTAGAGTTCAATTTTGTTTCAGAACTGTTCAGGACACTGCTCTCAGAAGTTAATAACCCTTTGATAAAGGAGATCCCACCTAGTATCTAAGGAATAGCCCATTCCAGATGTTACTCTGACCAATCAGTGAGTCTTCACAGGGCAACACAACAGCTGTAGGTAGAAAGTCTCAGGACTGGAGTTTATTCATTATTTCATGCTTACCTGAACAAGTTTTAATCAACTCTTTTCATAAAATGCAAGTTTTAGTACTTCCATTACCTTCTATAAATACTAAGATCTGAATAGCTGCTTTCTGATTTTCTCCTTGGAAGACTCTATCCAGGATTTACATGAACTATATTCAACAGCAAATAGGACACAGCCTTTAGAGAGGCTGTGCATGTGTGTTTCATGTGGGAGATAAAATGAGTTACTTGTACATCACGCTATAACAAAGTAAATATTTTTTCAGTCTATGTATAAAGTCTGTGCTCTTTGTGTGATATAATTTCAATGCTAGTACATGTGCTATGATTTGATGAATTGCAATAATTACTATGTGCATTGTATTCTTCCCTTCTTGTTTTCACATTTGCAGATTTTTTGTGTGAGGCTCACTAATGGTTTGTGTTTTAACCAATTTAATACCTCTTTTCTTAAAGTATTTAGAAGCATTTGTTTATATAAACAAATTGCTGTTGAACAGGCAAAAAGGATCTATTTTAATATTTTAGAAATCAGCAAAATAGTACTGAAGAAAAACAAAGCATTACATATTCTGAGAAATGGTACAACAGAGTCTCTTATTTCTTGTAAAACATATTAAGCAATAGCAATCATTTTAGGCAAATGTTTATTTTATATTTGATCGCTAAGCAAGAGAGAGTTTCATTCATCTTCATTTTTGCATTTTTAAGTCCACATAATTTAGTTCAAACTGGAGCACAAAGCTGAATGTTATAATTTTTCTTTGCATATTTTATTAAGATAAAGTATTTCTCTTTTGGTTTTGTTTTCTTTTTCTTTTCTTTTTCTTTTTCTTTTGGCTTTGTATATAGCCAGGGAAGCACGATATGCAGGAAGATGAGAAGCCCCTTATCTTACCATCTACCTCAAAAGTAGCAGTGGGAGATGGCAATAATATTCCTGCTCTCCATGTGAAAGAGGACTGGATGACTCAGAGAGGGAAAGGGTAAAGGGGAGCAGTTGACAAGCTGGAAAGGGAGGAATTATGAAGACTCATTTTCAGATATGGTTTGATTCCTGGCAGTCTAGGATTACAATTAATATTATTTATTTTGTGAAGCTTTTCTTTCTAAATTCTCTGTCCTTAGCTGTAAGATTTGTATTCTAATTAAAATCGGAAGATAATACTTTTGCTTGTACTACTTAGTTCCTTGAACTCTGAAGAGTCCCACTGAAATAAAACACCAACCCATACCAAGTTATGACACCGCAATCCAACAAATTCCCTGCAGCCTGTTTTATCTTAAACACAATTCTATAGAATATAGTAATGAAGTGCATGAAGTAAAAAGTATGCACAATGAAAACCCAAACTAAATGTTGTACGTTTCACCCAGCTCATCAAGAAGAAGTTCTCTAAAATGACACGTGTGGGAGAATAGGCAGAATTTTATAAAAGTGTAACCTATAATAACTACAGCAGGAAAAAATAAACTACCAAGAATTAGTGATTAGGGATCCAGTCCTGAGGGTACCAAGCAATCTCAAATTTTATTGAAGTCCATAGGAGCCCTAGATGCTTGAACCTCTACGAAGCAGGCCCTAGACAACAAGCTAAGAATTTCATCTCATAAGAAACCAGAAATTATGAATATTATCCTTACAGAAATGAGAGTGACACTGGGACGTTTTTTATATTAGAGCTAAGTGAACATTTTATTTGCTGAAAATTATTCCACAGATGCTACCTTTATTTTTCTTTGTAAACTGCCCGCAAAGAGATAGTAACATTGTAAAATTCTGAGAAGTACTTGTTATTCAAAATTAGTCACACACTTCTCCAGTGAATTTTCTCTTCAAAATCTGCTTTTGGTGAACATTTGAGCTTGCATTCACTTTTTCATGAGTTATTCATACTAATAAAGCTTGAGCACTCAAGTGTTCCTGGAAAGCAAACGTGAAAGCATTGCAAACATGGTCTAATTGAAATCCACTTTCCACTTTGAGCAAATATTCACGGAACATTTTTCCTATTATTCACTTCGTTTTAGTTGACATTATGGGCTAAAATCTCACTGATGTGCACTAAAGAGAGACGTCACAGCAGAACCCTCTTCAATAATGCAGGTGCAATATTCCTGGAACGGGCAGGTCTCTTGAACAGGCACAGCATGATTTAACCGGCTCTGTCCTTTTATTTTGTTCAGAGGGCAGCCTTAAAGTAGACTGTTCAATGGCTAAGCGAACACTCAGTGCTTCAGCCACACATCAAAATACAAGAGCCTGTGCTGTACTGTAGAAGAATGGCTGCAGAAGCATGGCCTTAGAATCTCTGAAGATCTGCACAATCCAGGCCTGGTATTAGAATAGGCCTGTAATCAGAATTGTACTGAAGTTGCTGTGCTGAAGTTAACAAGAAAGGTAGCCTTGAGCTATTCTTGAATCCTGAGACCAAGTAATTATGTTGTGCCAACAGGCCGTGGCTGTAACAAGCTACAGCTGCTGGCAAAGCAGGTGCAGGGCCAAGAAAGATAGGGACCGGTATGGGAAAATAGGGAGTAACAAACTACAAGGCTGCAGCACAGCAACACAATTAGCTACATGGATAGAATGCTTATTTTAGTCATGATAATTAGGGGTGTGAGAACCGCGCGCGTTTAGAGACTACTAACCAATTATATTTCTGCTTTACGAATATGCATGCGTATTGGTTCTATATAAGTAGTGTTAGAAACTAATAAAGTGGAGCAAGATGCATAACTCATATTGAGCGTCTTCTTGACTCCGCTGTACGTTGTTCTAAGCTCCCCTTCAGAGCTCATCAATAAAGTTATTAATCTAGCTTCTTTCATAATTATCAGTGATCAGCTTATTGCTGGTGTAAGATAGGCTTCTTCAGAAAATGTATTTGTTGCTGACATGCGAGGTCACCATACAACCAGTGACCAGTGGTGTAACTTCTTTTATATTTATACCATATGTATATAGATCGATAAAGGTATTGCCCCTGAAACATCTTGCTTTTTGGAAACAGGCAAAAGTGGTCAATCCAGATCCACCCAGCCTTCCTGTAGACACTCACCTCAGATGTTTCAGTGCATTAGGAACCTTATTGTCCCTAGGAATGTGCTGAAGCCTGTAGTGCAACAGAAGTCTCCAGAGAGCAATTCTGATCGTGGGTCAGAACCACTTTCTGAATTGCGCCCATCTTTCCTCATCAAGAAGAAGGAAGCCTGCTGTGACAAAACACCCCGTGGAAATGCCTCAGAAAAATGTCCGGACAAATCCAGACTCTGTTGTCTCCAGTGTCAGGTTTTAAGAACTTCCACAGTTCTGCTATCGAACTGTCTTGTAAAATCATCATCTTCCTTGTACCCTCCTTGAGATGTGGGAAAACCTAGTGAGAATCACTCTTTCATGCCAACAATTCCCTGCTACTTTGATTGCCTTTTAAGCTCATCTCAATTTATTTACTCATTCATTACAGACTGTTAAGCAAAGCACTGAAAAGGGGTAGCATTACAGCTTCTACAGAACCCTCAGAGGAGGAAAACTTCAAAAAGTTTTGTTATGAGTTGTGCTTATATCTCTCAGTGCAAACACTGCATTGCTAATGTCACTAAGTCTATTGACAGGTATTTTTTGTTCTTAAAACTAGAGTCACTGGGTTTTTATTACTCCATGCATGGCCCCTCTGAGTCACTGCTCAACCACTTAGATGAATGTCCTTATGCCTCTCCAGATTTGTACTACACACAAAATCAAGTCACTGGTATGAAACAAATAAAAAGTAATTTTCTCATAATCCCCAACATAACCTATACATAACCTATACACACATTATTATTATTAATTGTAACATGTTATACACCCTCACTGTTGTACAACTTTGTGGGTACCTAATCCTTTTTATTGGCACACACGTGCTATTACTCCAAATGTGTCCTTTGACTACATGCAGATAATAGCAAGATCTTCACTGGAAGAATTCTTCTTTCAATATCACATATCTTGTTGCAACAAATTTTCTTCAACAAGGCTGTGAGTCATGACATCGGCTCTCTCTCTGGCTGTTTTTTTCTTTTGGTTTCTAACTTCTCAGTGCGTAAAAATACTTTTCTGCATATTAAATTGTGGCACCCGGTCATTTTCATATAGTTAAAATAAAGCACTACAGCTTGGATTTTGGGTCCAATGGTCACACCATAAGAATACAATTCATTCACTAATTAAATGCCCACTACCTCCATCACTAGCGCCTGCCAACTCCGAATTTATATTGCAAAGAACTTTCATTTTATATGATGCATAGAAAAGAAGAAGAAGGGGGGAAAAAGACCAAGAATATTAATTTGTAAGAAATGACTTCCTTAAGGTCAGGAGCACCTCAGACTGTACCACAGATAAAGCCATGAGAAATGGAAAGGAAACTCTTAGGTTTTTAGTAATATAGTAACTATATAAATAATAGCTCTGACTTTATCTATATATTACAAATAGCTAGTTGACATGCTTTTGATGCTACTCTGCTACTACTGGTTTATTGCCCTATTGGATGGGGGCAGAAAGGCATGTCATTTTTATGTGGCTTATTGTCAAAGTGTTCATAAAGCTAGATTAGGCTGTGTTCTCATTATGCTTACTCCTCCCTTGCAGCAAAGCTACATACTATTGTTCCCAGACATAAGTATGAAAATTAATATGAATATTTATTTTAAGACCAAATTGCAGTTTCCCTCCATATCTAGTATCTCCACATATTCATACACATACCTTATTTAGTTACAGTTTTTTAGAGGCTGTTTCTATATTTTTAATTGTTTGGTAGACTTAGGATATGTAACAATGGATAACCGTGCAATACATTAAATACTTACGGGTATGTTGCACCTTCTGTTATAATATAAAATCCATCTATTCTGGTTGATGGGTTTTAACCTCACACAGAATACTTTAAACTCCATTTGGACTTGTGCCTACAATCACCTTAGCAAAGTCTCTTAAGTAACTGCGCACAGCCTAATTAGTATGCATTATCAATTAACAAACTTAATAGCCGGCAGATTGATTAGATCCTCTGTTGCAGGGGCAGAGCTGAAGCGAAACAGAATGAAAAATCATTGCACGCATACACTGCTGCTTTGTTATTTTCTCAGATCCCCTCCTCCTCCTCCACATTCCTTTAATTAATGCATACATATGGTTCTGAATATCTTGTAAACTAGAGCTTGCTCTAACTCTTTAATAAAACTCACTCATAGATGAGAGAGCCATAGTCCATGCCTTATTTATTTCTGGCTGAAAACATAAACCATTTTTTTTCACCCAGGTCTTTCCCCTCTAAATGGTGCAAGTTTTAGAGATCTGCTGCTTCTAAGCTGCTTGTTTTCACAGTGACTGATAGGAAAAAACAGGTAAGTTGGAGCTGTGTGCACCACTTCAGATAACCCGTAGCTGAGAAGATGGTTCAGACATCACATGGATGGTATGTCGACACATACCACAAGTTTGATTCCACAGTTATTGTTAAAAAAACTAGAATAGTACAAAACAGGATATGTTGTTTTATATATTCCGTTATATTGATGAACAGGAAAAGAAGAATGCAAGAAGGAAAACCTTCCTATTCAGAAAGTAGAAATTGGACTAAAAAAGTTTACAGCAAATTTTAGATAAAATGCTGGCGTTAGGCAGGATTTGCATCTTTAACAATAATTTGACAGAAATCTCTTGAAGACTACTAAAAACAACACTGAAGACTATCAGTTGCTGCCTTGCAGTAGTGACAAGGTCTATCCTGGGCAAAGCCTACTATCCTTTATACACTGGGAAGGAAAGTGGGGCTTACCATGGTGATGTGAGCACTAGAAGCAAGTTGCAGAGTTAAAAACTATTTAGCATTTTTATAGCATTTACATATGCAAATCACTGAAGAAATATTAGCTAATTAATCCACACAACAGAGTGGTGGGGCATGTCCTGTAAAAATATCCATGATTGTTGATATGGTTAAATCTGACAAAGGTGCAAAATGACTTTCCCAAAGGCATAAAACATGCTATTGTTGAGACCTAGGTCAGGGCTCGGGGTCCTCTGATTCATGCATCTGCATCCCTTAGCGAGGATGTACTGCCACAATTGTTACCATTTTCATAACCACAGAATCACACAACTCAATGGTTAAGGTTGGAAGGGACCTCTGGAGGTCATCTGGTCCAAGCCCCATGCTCAGGTGACACTGGTTGCCTGAAATGAGAGTAGTGTCATCAAAATGCCTTGGAGAATGACCGTTCCTCTGAGCAGTCGTATCTGAAGAAGCTGATGGCTATAGTTTCATCTTCATAAAAAGTCATCAAAGGACTGAAATCCCTAGTTGATAAAACATCAACAGTAAGAGTGGTGTGCCAAACTGTATTTTTCTTTCCCAAATGAGAAGTTGAGCATGCCAATAAAAACTCCGTGAGACATTCTGACATACATTGCCAAGAGGAAAGGCAACAATTATCACTGGCTTGAGACCACCTAACTTCCAAAAAAGCAGGAGCTCACAGACTTGCTGAATTCAGGACTTCCACTGGGGCAGGAGACAATGCCTTCCTCAGATTTTGGCACTTAAGAGCTACTGCTACCCCACTGTACCATTAAAAGCCATTCAAAGTCTTTCCATGGGTGTTTTTCAATCCAATGCTGCAGATTTCTCTAGACGAGCGTTTTTTTGCTTTGTAAGCATGTTTACACAAGCAGACCAAAAGAGGGATAAAGCAGGTGGAAGAAATCTCTGCTCTGTACTGCCTCTGTAGTCTAGTCTATTACTATGCCTTTGCCTGGTTCCACACCCCGCTTCCCCCCCCCGCCCCCCCAAAAAAAGACAAACACAGAGATAGCAACTGTTTTTACTCTGAAGTGAAAAAAAAATATCTCTGTGATTTAAATAAAACCAACTCAACTGAAGTTAGAGACTATCCTCCTCCCAGGTCCTGCTGATGCTGCTTGGGTTTTATACAGAGGGTTACGCACAGCCTTATCCAGCTCTATTCTCAAACTCAGCTAATTCAGACTCTTCCCATTGCTATGCAGATTTTTACTTTTTTCCCCTCTTCTTTTCTTTTTACATCAACTAGCCCGCTACTGCTGAAATAGAAGTAATTTTCAAAAAAAACCCCACATACAAAATATTGCTGTGTATTTTGATTTAAAGAATGAGAGGAACCACAGAGATTTCAGAAATGTAATTAATAGTATTTCACATCAAAAATCTTCTTTGAAGTCAAAAGAAATCTGAAATACTGCTAGAAGAAACAATGATATCTAGAATATCAAGGATATAACTTCCCCCTGAAAAACGTTTCCCTCATTAAAAAAAAAATTCTTTAAGTAATAAGAAGACTGAAATTCCTTTGAGTCTAGGTAAGGATGGAGCATTAATTAGCTGCCAGAAAATGGTCTCTCAACACTGCAGTAAGAAATATGCCTCTAATTCTCATTATGTGACCCAGGAGAGGGGCATTAGGTCTGTAACCAGTGAAACTAAAATGTGAAAACTTTTTTTTTTAATGATTGGACTACTCAGAGAGCAAGAGGTGAATAATCACCTCCTATCAAAGTATTATCTTCTCTGGATTAGCAGTGACTCCATACAGCCCCTGTCTCCTCACCTAAAACCAGTTGTACTCTGTTTAAGGCAGATCACTTTATTCACCATATGATTTCTGAAAAAGTAAAGAGATCATAAAAAAAACAACAAATGGGCCAATATCAAAATGTCAAAAGTCAATGCAGCAACTTTCTATTACCTCTCTGGGTATAATTACAGTTGTTATACAGTCCTACAGATGTTCTACAGCACTCTGTGGTTGTTTGAGTTACAGCTGTATTATTCAGTGCATATCATTTACTCTCCAGGTAACACCAGGTCCTTGAAAGACTCTCATTTTAGCTTGGTACTGCTTCTTCTTGAACTCAAGTCTAACTCACTGTTCTAAAACAGTTAATCCCCCAAGGACTGCATATACTTTAAGGTGTTCCCTTTTGTCAGAAATCCTCTTTCAAATAATTAAGAAAAGTGTGTGATTTTTGTTGTCCTGTGCTATACTTTGTCCTTTACTACACGTCCTTTTGACAGGTGTCTGAAACTGAGCACAGTATTCCAGTAGTCTCTGTGCCATGCTGGAGGCACGAACTGGTACCTAATTAAATTTTAGTACTCAGTTCCTTTGAACCAAAATATATTTTGCACCTTCTCTTCCAAGTGGCACTCTAGAAAAGGTAGCAATGAACATTAAAATATTTTTATATTTTTCTTATATGCCTTACTAGACTGATTTTAATTGTTGTATCACTTCATTGGTAAGATTTGGCCCTGTTAGGAGCTGGTTGTGCTGTATATTCTTTATCTTTTCTATATGCTAGGTACCACCATGTACCACATCTTATTTTCAGCTACTCTTTCCTATATGTAATGATGTTACTGTTCGTATTCCTAGGGCAAGATTACATCAACTCATACCTTCTTATGTTTTTAGGGATTTATCATGCAAAAGAAGCAACTGGACATCCTTTAATATGAACATTACCAAACTTGACAGGATAAACAATAACATGCTCTCACATATCTGAGAGCAGACACATAGCATATTGCAAAATAATTTATCTACATTTTGAGGACACTTTACTACATTTATATTAGTTTATGTCCAATGTTTAAAAAATTGCAGTTGGATTACTCATCTGCCATAGCTTTTAACGATACTAGTATTTTAAGTGTAATTTTTCAAAGCGACTAGTAATTCTGGCTACTTAACATTTGGAAGAAGCCCAAATTTAAAAGGGCAGATGTTCAGCACTTTCTGAAAATCAGTCTATTTTATATGTCAAATGAAATTATTCCTGCATTTCTTGTAGAGAATTTGCTCTACCCCTTATATCAGCAAATGGACCTTGAGGGGAAAAGTGGAAGAGATGGGAACAGGTAACAGGTAACAGAGAGCACTAGCAGACAATATTAGACAAAACTCACAATTGGTTGGTCATTTGCTTCTACTCCAGAAATTTTTGCCCAGAAACTTGTAGAATACATTTCATCTGTTCTGGAAACAAACTGCAACTTCAGACAATCTAGTTAGATTGGCCACATGACAGTTTCTTTCCTTTCAGAGGGCACTACCAGGCAGTTGCAATGATGTCCAAGGATTAACCTTCAATTGAAGAAATGTCCACCTCCATAACTAAAGAGACACTACAATCTGGTTTTCAACACTGGGCTAGAACAAGACCATTTGAAGAAAATCCTACTGGATCATTATTTAAATTGCAGTTCAGTGACATGTTCATATCAATCAAAGCAGGCTCCTGCCACTCTCAACACTGACTACACCAGGAGCACAGGAGGTTCAACTAGCTAATTGAGCAGAAGTAATTCAGTGCCTGGTGCAAGAAGTGCCATTTTCTCCTTCCCTTCCCCAAGACTACAAGCTGTAAACTGGGTAGAACTGGGCCTCCATACTCTCCATGCAGCTGACTTTTCAGACCTCTGAGAAACACAGACCCCTAGACCCTTGCCATAATTAGGCTTTTGACTACTGCTGCTTCAGCGCAAAGCTGTTTCCAATAACTGCACTTAGCCATGTCAATGAGCCCTATGACTATGATGGGTACATCTCCATAGGACTGTGGACACACAGATGAGATCATAGCTATCTTGCTTACTTTGGGGGACTCATATCTGGAAAAGCTACATTTTTGCCCCTGCAGTGATGAGGCTTTAAAAAGGGGTGCTGTATGGAGACCTCAGGTGCCACAGTGCTGGGAGATCCTGGGCTTGGAACCATGCTGTGTGGGCACAGCCCTGCTGTAGCAAAAGGGGAAATACAGCAGACACCTTGGGTTTCAACTGCTGTTCTTACACCAAAAAGCCTTGAACAGATACTTAAAGTTGCAGCATATTTAATTCTAGTCAGACAGGAAACTGTTGGGCACATATAAGCGGGTGTCCTACGTTCTTCTTGTTGCCGTTACTATGATGTGTGAAAAATAAGGGAAGTATATTTCAGAACTTCCCAGACCAAAACTCCTTATGTCAAAAGCATGTTCAGGCCTTATGATCATGACTGAAAAGGCTACAACAAAGGTTTCCTCTGTAAATTTGACATGTCTCCTTTCTAGGAATACATTATGATAGATATTAATTACAAGATAACATACTTACTTCTGCAGGAACCAGGTCTCATTAAACGTGTTGACTGCGTGGCTGTTCGTTATTTCTCTTATTCTCATCGTTCAGTCTGTGACTTCTTACATTATTTACTATAAACCATTCAAACCCATTACTAAATACACTATTAGCAATTTCCTTCCAAGCTTCTTATACACTGCTTCTACAGTATTTTCTTTGGGATTTACAAACACAGATGAATTTATCTTCACAAAACCCTTGTGATGAGAGGAAGTGTGCTGATTTGCATGTTATAGATAGGGAACACACCACAGAGGTTGGAAGTGAGACATGGAGTAAATTTGAGTACTCCATTTCAAAAACTTGGGACATAATTCTTCAGAGTAAAAAAAATGTATCAGAAGCACTCTATCTGTTCATAGGAAAGTTCCCATTGACCTTGGGTTCAATTTTAAATGTTGACTATTCCTTAAAATCAGAGGGCTTATTCTGCACACCCAGAAAGTGAGGATCATGCATATGATCCCCTGGGTCATATGAGAGGAGACATGATCTCTGTTTCAGAGTATATGATCTAATGCAGTGGATGGAGCTGAGACTAGAGTCATGGTTCTCATCCCAGTTTCATTTTCCTCTGTGATGCTGTGAGTTGATAAATTGGAGCCAGACAACAACCTCACTGCTTCCCATTGCCCTGAATGAGTTAGGTCCCTGTAGACAAAAATATTAAGCAGCAAAGCAATCGTAAAAAGTGAAACAAATTCATACTGGACAGGCAACCTTTTTCAGATGTTTTTAGAATATTTTGTGTGCTCAATTTTATAAGAGTGGTAATGTAATATGTATTTCACAATATGTTTTGTTCCACTAGACATAATAGCAGCCTTTATTTTATTGTTGTAACCTTTTTTCTTTTCCCAGATTCTACTCTTCTGTTATTTCCCTCCTGCCTTATGCAAGTTCTTTGATGCAGAATATGCTTTGCTTCCTTTTAACATAGTTGAACACTGAGCACACTTCCAAGTTGTGAATAATTCATAACAAGGAATCCCTATTAGAGAATTTGTACCCGGTACCTGTAGAAGACACAGGAAATCACATCATCTATGACCCCTTGATAGAAAAACTGCTTTAGAAATTATGGAGTTATTCTGACCATAACCTAAATGCACTGACTTTTTCCCATAAGGAACTAGGAAATGCCACCCATTTAATTTTTTTTAATACGGAGGCACAATCAATATTCTTCTCTCTCTTTCTGTGGGAGACCCTTTATTCATGATTCCAAGCCTAGCTAAATAATAGGTAGGCCAATGATTTATTTTTAATATGAAAATCTTCTTATCTATCGAATACTTTAGCCCCACAAATGTCAAGTCATTTATTCAATTGTTAAGGTGACTGCTCATTTTCCATATTTTCAATGGAATTATTTCCACTTCAGTGCTAAAATATACTAAGCTTGAAGTAAATCAATTCCCTCCTTGTGCTAAAAATTAGCATAGCACAAACTAATCAATGCTATCAAACACTAGTGCAAAAGCTGTGACAATAACCATATCAGTGAGGAAGTAAATTGCTTATTATGCCAAACTGGGAAAAAAGCCTCATCAGTCACAAACCATCTGATTCACAAAAATACAGGCTGTGGGTCCATTGTTCTTAGAAGCGGGCAAGTTTGTTTGCTACATTACTGGAAATACATCTCCTGTAATAGCACAGGCCCCTGCAACTTTGCAGCAGCACCTTCTGCATGCACTAGTGCAAATACTTTGAAATATTTATTGAGCAAACATTATATGGGCATACATAGACTGCAGTGCCCATTCTGACATACGTATCAGCTCTTGTTTGGTGGAACCCTTTCTATTATTGCTCAGACAAGCCTAGGAGATGGCATTGCAGTTAGGGCTGAATTGGGAGAACAGAACCTAGCGCTCACCTTTGTCTCCAACTTCCTGCATGACTAAGTACAGCTGCTCTATACCTCTGCTCCTCCATCTGCAGACAGGGGTAAATATGTCCCTGCTGACTGGCGGTGCTGTGAGGACAATATGACTAATATCTGTAAAGCATTTGGGTGCTTGAGTGTAGGGGTATAATAGAAAACCTGTATAATAGTTCATTAAGGCAGGGCTGCTTCCATGCCTGTCTAACAAGACTGTCAGCAAGGATGGCAATTAGTGCCAGTGACTGGACCAAGACCACCAACTCGTTTCCTCTGGGCCCCCAAGCAGCCATCTGATGATAATAATTTTGGGTCTTTACCAGACAGGGACAGACATGAACGGATGAGCTAGAAGAGAGAGGTTCTATGTTCCATTACTAATATCCTGAGCCATCCAGTCCTACTATAAAAATTCACTTTTATTAAAAGGTTATTTCTGTCACTTGCTATAGTATTGCTATCATTCTCTGGGAAAGGAATGATGAAATATCATGTTAAATGCTATCAATGCAATATTTAAACAGCCTTACCCACCCCCCCTCCCTCCCCCCCCTCAGAGAAAGTGCTTTGAAAAGACATCTCCTCCAGCACATGTTAGTTCTTAACGGGGGCCAACCTTTTTTAATCTCACAAGTCCTTGTGCACTGTAGAGAGAAAAAAAAGAACAAATCTGCAGTATTCTCCACTAGGTTAATCTAGAGGAGAATCTCCACTAGAGATTCTTTTCTCGCAGTCTGAAGGGACACTTCTTTATTTATCCCTAATAAATTGTCACACAAAACCAGAAGCTACTGAAGTATGTGGATATTGATTTCTAGTAATGTAGTGGCATTGACATAAAATGGATGAAATTTTAATAGTAATATCTTACACTTATAGTAACATCTTTTGTCCCAGAAGAATAACAAAATATTTTCTGAAGATCACCTCATTCCTGGCTGTTGTGCAATGGCTGCATTAGGGCTTAGCATTTGTTTCCTTCAGAAGGACAGCCCTCTGCAACACCTTATAGCCAGTCATGGCTAGAAGTGACTACCACTGTGCAAATGAAATTGTAGACAAGAAGTAAATGTGCACGTAATGGTTTTTAAGACCCTGGAGCTGACACGCATACACTTTAATCCAATCTTCTCAACAAATAATGCTTCCCTCCCTTTCTGCCTGTGGAAGTGATGGATGCGAGCTAGCAGGACTTGGCTTTATGCTCTTGTGCAGGTAGGACTTCCCCTAACAACACGCATGGATTTCCATTACATTCTGATTCAGCAGAAAATTGTATCATCAGCACCACTTGTGCGGCTGAGATTATCAGAGTAGTCAAAGGGACTGAAACACACAGCTCCCTTAAAATTAATTAAATACTTAAAAAATTCAGTAGAAGCTCTTCCTGGAAATGGACCTTCAAGTCACTGTCCTGGTCCAGTTCTTTGTAGGAGACGGTATATACTTTGGGGAGGAAGAGGAGGTGGGGTACAAAGAGAACAATCATAAAACAGATTGCAGCAAGTCAGGAGTTCCCTGCAGGAGAAAGGACCTTATCTTATGACAAGAACATTCCAAAACATGGCACCTCACAAAAATCCTCGGTTATGTAGTGTAATTACTCAATGTCTGCCTTTGCTACATTTCACATGCTGTGGTGTGGAGACTGCTTAATGTTCTCCATTTATGCAGAACACAAAAGTATTGATTATTTTCAGGGCTTCCTCTAAAAGGCACCATAACACCATAAAAATTAATAACGCAATTTAAAAAAAAAATTTAAGCAGAAAGTTTCTTGGGCCAACTATAGCCATTGCTGGGGAAAGCGCGGCTGCACTTAAATAGCAGCACTAAATCAAGCGTCTGATACAAAACAAGAATTCTATAGAACCTTTCAATATACATCTTTAGATATGACATGCAAAGTGTAGCAGCACCTGTAAGGCTTGCTTTTGTAATGCTCAGGCACTGGGATGTTTGCTGTTGACTTGGTTCAGAGTGAGGTAAGAACAGATACAGGGAAGGAAACACTATCTGTTCAGGTGTCATAAGCACACAAGCAAATGCTTCTGATGTTATTCACAGACTTCAGCCGTTGCAAAATTTCACTGTTTTCAGTTATACTTACACCTTATCGGAGTACAGGTATCTAGACAGTATATTCATAAACATTTCTTTGCCACGCAGAATTTCTATTAAAAAAACCCAAACCCCATCTGTAGCAAGATGAGCTTTTTTCAGCAGGATCTGCAAAAGTATTTTTTTAAAGTGCTTATGTCTAGCTGCCAATATCATCAAGGTCTTGAGTGCCCCAGTAGGCTTTACTAACCAGCTTCCTCTGGAACCTTGACCAATGTACCCTACACCCATGGGGCCAGGGAGCTGCACCAAAATTCAGGCCTGGGTGTTTGGATCCTGTTTGAGCTACATCATACCTACATCTGTGTCCAACCCTGTCCTTTGCTGTCCTGACTCACTGGCTGCTCTTCCTGCATGGGCCTCAGACCCATCCTGTGGTCCTGTCCACTGGATAGACCTCAGGTTCATGTTGTCTGGCCTTGTCTCCAGATGCTCCTGGCAGGACCCCAGAGCTCATACACTGACTCACCTTGTCCAGGACTGCCCAACAACTTAACTCTGCTTGAGGATGGTGGCATGATACCTATAGGCAAGGATGCTGCCTATGCTGGGGTCACCCTCAGCTCTGGCTTGTCTTTCCTCATGGAGCAGCCCTGGCAAACACTTATGTTTGTCAACTTTCCAGCACTTCTTACACCACAAGAAGTGATGGGGTTGTGAAGTCAAAAAACATAAACTCATGTTACAGACTTATAACTAGGCCATGTGAAAATCTAATAACTCAGTAAATAGCCTTAAAGAATCAGGAAATCCTCACTTGAGAATTGTGAGTAAAGACACATGAGAATAGGCAACAGCTCATCTGCAGTCTGTTGGGCATTGTGCACATCTGCAGGGCAGGATGTGAAGCAAGATTTTATTAACCCTTTGGTTTTGCATAGGTAGCTCCCATTGTCGTCAGAAGAATTAAGAGAATACAGCACAAGGGAGCCTGGCTGTCTCAGAGGGAACAAGAGCAAAGCAGTAGGGTGGATACCACTTTCCATACCATCTTTCTTCTGTGCATGTACAAAAGATACTCGTTTATGGCGCTGTCTGCCTGGCGCCTATCACAGACTCTAAACTCACTCCCTGGTGGAGAGGGTACTAACATTTATGTGGTTATTTATGAGACAGACAAAAGTACGGTACAGGTAAGTATGACAGAAAGAGTTACTGAGTGAACATGCAGCTAATCAATGAGTGTGAACAGATCTGCCATACTTATTCATAAATGTGTAAATGTTGTAAGTAATGAACACACAAAATATGAACACACTCATTTGTCTACTTATGAAGAATCAATTATTTCCTTATCATTTTCTCTATTCCAGCCCCTACTGCAGAGGATCATTTTGTCTTACTTCACTGAAAATATAATAAATCTTCAATACATCACTAAATCTAACAAATTACTACAAATCTTGCAGTATTCTTTATTTTCTTATCTGGAAAAGACATTTGCAAGACCAAACCTCCAAAGTGACCCATCTCTTGCTTCTTAGTTCAAGTCCATTTAATTTTATAAATTCATTACTCCTCGCACATAAAGTTACTTCCCTTGATGTTTTAAAATACACTTTTTCTGATTTCACTGCATTCATACAAATATTTCCACAGAACTAGGATACTAAACCCAAATCTTCTCCTTGTTAAGCAAGAGCTAGATCTCTAATTTATTAGTAGTAAGACTGAAGTACTTGTAGTCCCTCATGTAGTATTAGACTTGATATCCTCTGTTTTGCCATGTGTTTAAAGAACTTCTGCCCCACAAATCTACCTATAAATTTAAATCAGAAACATACAGTAAAACTATATAAAATATGGAGCCTACTATGGCTGCGTCAGGAGGATTTAAAAAATGATTCCCACATTTCTCTAGAAAAGGAAAACCTGTAAGAATTTGATACAATAAACTGCTATTTCTTAATGAAGAGTTGTGTTTTGAAATTAAATAGATAATAATGAAAGTTACGTACCTAGCTAAAGTCACAGTCATTCCTTTGGTACCTGTACATCTACCTATACTCCTGCTTTTGTAACACAGGGAAGTCTTATTGTGTCTTTCCCTGTGTTTCCTCCATGTTGCAGGGACATTTTTATTTTTTACGATTTTGAATGCAGTATGGCTCCTGGCAGAATGACCCTAGTAGAGCTCAATCAAATAAATGGATGTCATATTCTGATCTACAGACTCTTTGGCTATCCTGATCTCTTCTCTAGTCATGAGCCAGTGGCTACACCACCACCACTGTCTTCCACATAATGTTTTTTGCTGTAGAAGGTAACAGCTCCAGGAGAAAGAAATTTCCAGTGCAGCTTGCAGAAGGATGCCTAGAATTGAGGCTGAGCTCATAAACATCATTGCATTGCATATCACATTGCAAAAGTAAGTGTTATAAAGTATGGCCAGGGGGCTTGTGCCTGAGCTAGGAATAAGCCTTTTGGTCTGTTCAGAACTTGTACAGCTGGCATGGAGCCAAAACTTGTACAGCATGGCAGGTACTGTCCCATCCTGCTACCAGTTCAGATGATTGCATGTGGCTGTGTCTACACATGTGGAAGTGTAATCAGATCATATCCTGAAGGAACTGTTGATTTCTGCTCTTCCACAGCACTCTTGCTTTAGCAATGAAGGCAGGTTAAGAAGTGGCACCTCCTTCTGCCGATTGTCCCCACTTTGAATGTTGTGGTTTGTCCTCCCAGCAGCTGTGCCAATACAGCTCAATAAAATATAAAACAAGAAGGGAATAAATACATTTAAGAAGTTTAAAACAAAATAAGCAATAAACTGAGAAATGTGGGTTAAATTTACCTAAGCACAAAGTGTTTGCTGTTTCCTTTTGTTTTTTGATGATCATCATTTACACAAACACCATTTCCAAGAGTTTCTCTTTATGATTGACCTCGGGGTGGCTGCTGAGTCTCCCTGTGCCATGCTGCAAAAAACCATTCAGCTGCTCATGAAGTATCTGCTGAATTTCTGTAGTTTGCAGTCCAGTATTCCAAGGGAAACAGGCACAGGTTTTAATTTCCTTTGATATGGCAGGCTGTAATTCACAGGAAGTCAGGAGCTGATATACAAGCTCCAAGGTGGGTTGTGGAGACACAGGAGCAATTCCAGCTACACCAGAATCAGAGTCCTTGGACACAAACTCCAGACTTGTAAAGATAAAGGCAATGATTCGCTTGTTAGAGAAGCAAGACAAACTATGCAAATAGTAAGCCTCTTTACAGTTTAAAAAATGCCTCTTCATAGATAATTTTGTTAATTTTCCTTCAAAATAAAACCCACAGTTCTCTTCTTAAACTGTACATAAATGGTATATAAATTCATATAATGTTCATTTTCCATAAATTTCTAACCAATATGGCATTATATTAATAACAATAACCTAAAATGTAATCTGAAGCTATGTCTGCTTCTGCCTTCACATCTGTTATAGTGCCAACGGTATGACTACATGTAGTTCTGTGCAGTCAGGCTCTGCTCTCATTAATTTGAATAACACAAAACCCAAGCCACTGTGGACTTCAGGCTAAACTAGGAACTAACCAGCCTACACTAAAAACTTTGCCAGGGAGTCTTCAGCAGAACTTTTTCCTGATGCAAGAGTAAACTAGTGCTGATATATTGAAAAATATCTCAGTGCAATTAGTCATCCCATGCAATTCTCATAGGCACCTTTTTAAGAACAGATAGCATGTGTAGTACCATGTAATATCAAAGAAATGATGCTGGTGTACTGAACCCAACTTTAGTTCTTGCATGATGTTTTTTTAGATTGTAAAACTAAGAGACCATATGCTCAATGCTTTTGGCTAATAATAACCTCATTTCTAATATGGGAAAAAGGAAGAAGAGAGTGATGAACAATTCTTGTGATAGTGGTGCAAGAAGTCCAAGAGGGTCATTCATGAACACAAGACAAACTTTTTTAAATTGTCCCAGCAAACTCTAAATTAACTAGGTTGCTGCAAACGAAACCTAGCTTTAAGCGCATTTAAACTTCCCCTTTATGAGAATGAAAAATAAATCAAGTCTGCTAAATATTCTCTCAATTATTCTCTGACACCTTGCTTTTTTTCTTTTCTGTGTATGAATAAGTACACATACAAAGATTCATCCTGCACCATACAATTGCTATGATTATAAACTGGAATGTCCATTTGTACAACACATTGTACAAAGCAGCATGAACCATTAATAGGCCTCCTGCACTCTACAATATGAATAAATGCATGAAGTCACATTTCTACATGTTTCGTCCAAAAATATAATGAAACAGGTATTGAAATATAACACTTCACTAGTAATTTTCAACCACAAAAACTCCTCAATAAATTTATTTTCAACATGCTGCAAATAGCAAGTTGCTATTTGCCCTGGTGAATCTCGGTTTCTCCCCTCACGATCTGCCTGTCAGAAAATCCAGACATACAGAACAAGTAATTCTGAAGGAAACAGAAATTCGGGAAGCAGACCCTACCTCCCTTCAATCAGTTGTCACTCTCTCCTCAGGCTGAGATTGTCTTCAACACTATGAACTTAACTTGGTTTGACAGCAGCTGCATTTGTGCATACTGGTCTTCATCTTTTCTGGTGAAAGCCTTGGCCCGAAGTCTCTGCTTATTTTGACTTGGTACTCATAAAAGACAGAAAAATTGGAAGCAAAGCCTGGCTTCACCAGTATCTAGAGTGCCATCAGAAGACCCAGGCTATGCTGAAGATCATCTCAAGTTGATAGGAAGATGGTGAAGGGCTACAAAAAGATCCTAGGTTTTGCACCATTCTACTTAACAGTGCTGATTTTTATGCCAATGAGCAGATGTTAAAGGCTTCTGTTTGTGCACACTATAATATGAAGCAGATTATTTTGCATACTTAATCGGCCATGGAAAACTTTTTTTAAAAAAAAACTTGTATGAAGAATGTGGCAGACTCCATTTTCCTGTCAGGTTTAAGGAACAGAACTTTACTTGCTCGACTTGTTCGTTTTTATTCGGTAATGCTACTGTCAACTGTCATCCACAGTGTCTGAGCCCACAGTAGTTTCAGCCACTTGCATTACTAGTGCTAGAAACCACAGACTCAGCAATAAGGATGTCATCAGCATACCTGAGATTACAACATCTCCTTCTGCCAATGTTAATACCACTATGGCAACCATCAACAGCAATACACATTATTATTTCACTATAAATATTGAACAGATGTGACAGCCTTGTCAAACTCCTTTCCTGGTGTCCAACCACTCCGTTATAGCTTTTGCTGCTTTGACTACTCTTCTCTGGCCATGAAAAGATATGGCACAAGTTGACCATCTGTGCAGGAAAGCACTTTTGCAACATCCATTACTGGTCCATATCTCTGTATAACATACTAAACTAACACTTTTAAATACCAATAAATGACAAAATATAACTGCAATATATTACCACCTTTGGTTTTTCTATAATAACTCTGATTACAATCAATGCAGATTATGCAAATTTCCACCAGTTTCACCAAAATCAGGATGTAGCCCAGCTACTATAGAGCTTTTATTATAGCCAATAGCTTACTGACTCTGCTTTGCCCATTTTTTCCTGAGATGATCAAATTTCTTGAAAGATAAACAAAAAAATGAAAATTGGGTCACAGTTCTTGTTTAAAACTTTATGTACATTCACCTCATCAATTTTTCCATGCCCTAGGAACGTTCTTGCAGTTTAGTGAGAAGAAATGAAGTTCACATAGACTGGGAAATTAAAATTACTTGTTGTTCTGTTTAAGAAGGGTTTGCAGTATCTCACCTAGGGAAGATGGCTGGATAACCATAAATTAGAAGAAGGAGTTAACTTATCCCAGGACTAGGTCAGTAGGAGAACGAGAAATAGGCAGGAACTATCTAATCCAATTTTCTATCCATTTTCCTGTTCAACTGCATACAATTAAAAAAAAAAAACAACCAAAAGATTATTCAACATCTAATTTTGTAGGTATTAGCCTTTAAATCAGAATAAAGCAACTCAAAGAACCTGGGGAACAATCTGCTGAGTTCTGCTTCATCTCTGCAGGCATAGGTTTTTTTCCTGAGGGCTTCAGAAGAAGCAAGACAGTGGCTTTGTAACAGCCATGCCTTTATCCTGTGAAACTTACTCTGTGTCTGTTGGGAAAGGGAGTCTGACCATACTCTAGGTGTGACTGTTCTGAAGAAACCAGTGTTTCAGCCAGCAATTCTGATTTCTATTTTTCTCTTCCTTCTGAATTGACTTCTGTGGTAGGTGGAGTTGTCACCTTATGATAAAAAGAGAGATGTGCAAAGCTGGGCAGACTCGGGGTTGGATCCTCCACAGGTAGGGGAAGGTGAGAGCTGAATCCAGGGACTAGATATAGATGTTCTATCCTGAGCTAAGAATTACACATTGCTGAAGCTAATATAAGTGTTTTATGTGGAAGAAGAGGTAGGCAGACTGTATACCCTCTCCATTGTTAAATCAATAACATTGTGGTGTGCTGCCGAAATCCAGCTGCATGTTTGCTTTTTTTTTTTTTTTTTTTTTTTTTCCACCTCTAGGTCTAATCAATATAGAAAAGGTGAAGAGGAAAGGCACTAACAACAGCTGGAAGCAGCTTTGATTCACATTGATGATATTCTCTTTAATTTGTGTGGCATCAGACTCTTAGAGGAAAATTCTGGAGATATTTGCTGGCAACCATAAGACTTAGCTCACTTCTGAAAAGGATTCAACCTGGTTGCCCAGAGGCAACAACAAAGCCTCTGAGCTGATGCAGAAAGCTAACTTTGGTTTACTGTCATTATTGCTATTAGTACGTATTATGCAAGCATTTGACACATAACGAATTTTGTTTCGCTTGAAGAAAGCTGCAGGGAACCATTTACTGGAAGTAGAAGAGACACGTGATGGCTCCAAGGCTGATGAGTCATCACATGGTGATGTTCAATATAAATGACAAAACCAAAAAAACCTAGTGTTTGAGCAGTCCTGTTCTGGCATCAGCTGGATGCTGCTGGAAAGGAAAAGGGATTGTTTTCCTGTTTTTAAAGGATAGCCAGTGTTTTATTGCTTTGTTTTGCATTTTTTCCCCTGAAGTGACTCCTAAATACTTCAAAGAACTCATAGGCTATACACTGCTTCATCTTAAATGAATTCAGAAGGACACATAAAAAGATACATATAAAATGTCAGTGAATGAGTACAGCAGAAAAAAGTCCATCCAAAGTAGAAAATGTGCATAACTTTTTTTTTTTTTTAAAAAAAATATCTTTACAGCTCAAGACATGATAAAGACAGGGTCTTTGAATGTATGTGACAATGTCAATTTGCACAAAAATCTCTAAGCCTGTTACTTCAGTTGTAGCTTTGCATAACTAAAGACAAAGCAGGTATGATCAGGTTAATTTCTGCTTTTGGACAGTTCTTTGGCATAGTGCAACACAGGAGATCAAGAGACTTTCCTCATCTTCCAACTCTGCCACAGGAGAGCAACAATAATAGCCATCACTGTGCTGCATGCTACCCTCCCTTCAGGTCAAGGTCCTCACAGTGCTTCAGAAAGACAAATTAATCATGCCTCAGAAACACACCTGAGCTGCAAGTATTTAACACTTATTTCAGCCCAGCCCTGATTCAAGCATCTTGCAGGTCCCACTCGCTATATTCTTATGTAACCAGGTGTGGCCAGGCACAGCATATCCAACAAACCACTGGTACCTGTTAGCTTTAAGCAAAAGTAGTTTCTCTGAACCTAGTGGGACCCCTCACATCCTCAGAAAAAAATCCAGCAGGTGTTCTCCATGTCATGTTCATTGAGGGCCCCTTAATGGGTTGGACAATAGGCTGGGGACCACATAAATAAATTCATTTACTGTGTAACACGTTCAAAAGATGTTAGATGAAGAAAGGTCCCTTTGTGGGTCACATACAAAACCTTTCTAGGATATAGGTGGCTGTGGGTTGCACTCTGGGAGACCTTGATATGACAGAAACGAAACCACTTAGCTGGTGACATGGAATAATTAACTACTTCAACAGAATAAAGGTTCATGTATATGCAACTTTTAAGGTAATTCAGGCTTGGGTTGGTTGGACCTGGTAAAGATGCAGATTTTGTGAATCTCTAAGGCTAATATTTTGGGTTTGCAAAACCAATTTGGAGTCTTTCAGACTTTCCATTCCTGATGCTTAATAGTATTTGGTTTTTTCCCCCCAAGAGATATTAAATTAAAGAGAAAGTACAACACCATACTCTCTAGCTAAAAGGAAGTCTATACTATTTATCAAGCTTAAAGAATAAAGCCATTGCTGCATTTGAATGAAAAACAAACTCCCAAATGTTTGCAACAGGGACCAGGATTTCACCTTCTAAAAAAATGAGCCCTCTGGTACCTCAGGGGTAGTACTGATTAGGGCAAGTTATATAGGGTATATATCACCTTCAGGTTTTCATTTCAGACTTTGTCTATACCTTTTTCTGACTTTCCCTCTGAATTTTGTTTTTTCCCCCCCTATTCCTTCCTTGTCCTTTTCCTTTCTTCTTTCTCCTTTCACATCCCTCCTTCTCTCTCCCCTCCTACCCTGACCCATTTTTCTTTGGGTTTCTTCCACTTTCCCTCCTATTCCTTTCACAGCATCCCCAATGCAGAATGAAAAACCAAAAAATTAACATTCCAGTTAAACTTTCAAGCTCTCAGCATCTGAACGGTTTGAATAGAGGCAATGCCACTGAGAATCCCTTTTGCAGACGTTCTATAAAATGGTGGCACCAGTGGGACAATTATCCCCAGAGTAGGGTGTTCAGGAGACTACAAAACTTAGGTTTGGCTTCTACTATCTTTTTATTTTTGTTCTTTATAATAAGAGAGGACCTTCCTTAATTTTCACATCAGTGTTTGAAGCTCAGGACTCCATTAATGCACCCCTCTCCCTGCTGCTGTTCTGTGCCCTAGTTTGCAGTCAGTTCATTCTGCACTGATGTATATTTCATTGCCCAAGGCTTAATTTTGATTTATTGTCCATCCATAAATTAGAAAAATATGCTCTGGAATTCCATCCCGCTGAAAAGCTGTGCCTGATGTCAGGGGACTGGGTGATATTTAAGATGTCAGAAATACATATTGGATTAGTGTGCTTTGTTTCCCCACAACAGCAGGTGTTTAATCATAGCTGATGGCTGAAGTTAAATGCATTAGGACAGGATCAGCCAAGAAGATGGAGTTTTTCTAAACCGTACAAACTCCAGATAAATAACTCAAAACTAATTGTGTGTCCACATCTTAGATACATTTTTATTTACTTTAATACATTAAACAATGAAAATAGCCCCTGGCACTTAACTCCTCATTTGAGATGCGTACAAATCTTTGATGCTAATGAGTGGCTTTTGCATGGTATTACATTGTCCCTTCTTGGCCCTTCAATGGCTTAAGATATTTTCTGAAGGAAAGCTAACTAAGAAAGAAATGAAAAGGATGAAAGCAGCTATAGGGATGGTGCATTGCCTTTTGAGGTTGCGGGGTTATTCCCAAAGAAAATTCAAGATGTGAATGTAAAAAAAAAAATCACTTAGTACACACAGGACCTTAAATAACACAGATCACATTCTGCATCCAAGGGTTCTCTTGAATTTTCTTTTCTACTGCTGATTTTTGTTTGTTGCAGTTAAGCTTGCTGCTCTGTTTATGTTAATGAGAAGTCTCTGTGTATAGAAAAATGATCAGGCCTGGTCTTGAGCAATTTAGCTGGAGGCCGAAGAGAAGACGCTTAGGAGAGCAAACATTTTCAAGGTCAACCGGTGAACTGTAACAAGCCAGTGAGATTCATGGCGAGAATTGTATATTTTGACACAACAGCGATTTGATTAAAAGAGAAAGTAATGGGTTTAAACAGTCGCTATGAGGATGTAGCCAGACTTTGTTAGCTTTTCGCAAATTACTTAACAGAGCAGTGATGGAAGTGGAAATAGGGCTGTTTTGTGTAAGGTAAAGAAAAGAGCGATAGATTTGAAACAGGAATAATAAAGGATGCTAATGTCTGGTGTTAAATGTATTTCACTTCATTCACCTTGCAATGATTCCTAGGAAGTTTAGAACATTATAAATGTTACAGACAGCTATAATAAAGTTGTCAGGCTTTAAGTTTTCTGATATTCAAAACACAGTTGCTGTTACCACATTTATAAAACCTCAGCCTTCTATGAATAAATAATACTCTGCATGTCCCTTCTCCTAGATGTATCAAGTCACTCCAAAGGCAGGCAATTGGAGCTGCTGTTCACTTTACATGCTGCACAGAGAAACTGAGGCAGAGAGGCTTTGACTTGTGCAACATGAGTGAGTCAGAGGGAAACATGATAGAGGGGCCCATTTCTGAGTCTTCAGATTTATGGCCCAGTTGCACATGATATTTAAATATGAGCTTGTAGTCTAATACCTAGTTACCCCAAAATAAAGTTAGGCACATCTTTTAAAACTTTGCTGTATCTGTATCCCAGCCAAAGGGAGAACACTAACCCCCAAAAGAAATATTTATTATATTAAAATTATGTCTTCCCTGACTTCCTGTTTTAAAAGTCTTTTTAACAGAAGTTTGAAATCATGGTCCATATTCAAGACTTACCTCACAACAAAATGAACTCCAGTTTGCACGTATCCTGGAAGAAACTCTCTCCTGCAGGCAGATTCCACCCTGTCTCGAAGCAGAGGCTTCCCAAAGCCAGCCTGAACCTCACACAGAACAGTAAAATTTTATACATAAACAGCATTACGAGCATTTCATCAGGCTGGATGTTTTGACATTAGAGCTGCAGTGAGTGTCCACAAGAGACTCCAATAAAAAATTTCCCCTGTCCTTTTCCTATTATGTCTGCATCTACTGTTGTTGACTTTGCACATACACAGGTTATGTGACTACTTGAGGGCAGGTCTGTTTAAAAACAACTCAGTTGCTTTAAAAGAAAACAACCAGTAAATGAAAAATTCCTGTTAATGATGAAATACTGCTGCCTTACAACAGAAGAGTAGGAGTAGGTGCTGGAATCTCCCCAGGCATACAGGCTGGAAGAGAAGACCACAAAAGCAGGGTATCAGAAACAATTGAACGTGACCCTAAACAACAGAATCATCATCTTTGTGGCCATAGGTTGTATTTAATGAATAATCTATTGAAAAAATAATTGTTTTATTTTCTTGATTGGTATTGCTTATGCTGCCAGTATTCAGGATATGTTATCAAGCTGTGAGGTGAAGCTTCATGGTTGGATTAAGCCCATCTCAGGACATGCTGCCATCAAAAAGGGGTAGTCCTGAGCTACCGAGTACCTTAAGCCAGTGCTGTGTAGAGTGGGACTACAGAGAGAGTTAAACCAGTTCTCTAACCTGGTTGAAATTCAATGTTCTTGATGGTCAGCTGGGTCACTGAGTTGACCCAACTCACCGTGGGGTGACATGATCACTACCAGTTACCCTCAGGAAGTGGTCAGAACATGTTGCCGGGGCTCAGATAGGGGGCAGGACTGAAGAGCAGCAGGCTGACCACTGACCAACTTTTCTAAAATTACCTTTGCGTCTGGTTCTGACACTCCAGCGTGGTGTCAAGTTTTGTCCTCCTTTGTCTTCATGCACAAGAAGACAAGGAAAACCTGCTAAAGATTAAGGCTTGGATGGGAATCGTCAAATAATATGTCCTCATTTTTCTCTAAAACTGACCATTCAGAATTAGTGTGATGTTGCAGAGGTCCCAAGCAGACAGCATTTGCTAATAAATCCCCTCTGTACTATGGCTGAATGAGGTTGAACTCATACTCCTTGCAAGGGTTCTGTAGAGGGAGAAGATAGTTTTTATTTTGAGGAAAATTTAAACATTAAATTACCAGTTCTGTGCCTTATTCAGCCAAAAATTCCACTGAATTGCTTCCAGTAAGCGAGAGCTTAAGTATACAGCACTAATTGAGATATCCTGGGAATATTAGAGAATGTAATTCACAAATTAATGCAGAAGTGATTTTTAGTCTAAGAAGCAGTAATTCTGATTGGAGACTGGGAGGCAAAGGCTGAGGGGAAACCGTGTTTATAAATACATAAATATTAAATCACAGCTCATCTCTAGCAGAAAAGAATCCAATATGGCAATCAACATCTTTCAAATAACTAGTTAGTGTAACTGGAAAAATATTAACAACAATAAAACTGAATACCAGTAAGAAGTGTCCAAGGAAGATTCCAGACTATTCCTCTGTGCAAAAGCAAACTACATCTAGCTTCACTTGATCTTCAGATTCAGCCTTTTGCAATTTAACACCAGCTAAAGTGCTTCCAGCTAGTCAGTCCTTTAACCCCTACAACCCAGAACATTCTACCCCTTAGTATATGCAGTAGATTCCTTCAATTGTCACCAGTTAGTGACAGAGAACAGAAGAAGATTTTGGATTGAGCAGGGTATTTATCAGGAATCACAGTTCCCAATTTCTCAGCTCTTCCGTGGACTCCTTGTGTGACCTTGAATAAGTCACCACACTTCCATTTCCATCTCTGAACAAAGAGTATCCTATTTACTTATCTCTCAGGGGCCTTGTGTGTCTTAATCAATCAATATTTTTCATGACATTTTGAGATCTACAGATAATTAGAGATTCTATGACAATAAAACATAAGTACACAGCTTATGGGCTGTTTTCCCCCTGCCCCTAGTGTCTTGCAACTCCAGTGGGACTGATGAGTATTTGTACATGGTTTTAGTGTACCATGAAAGGAAATAGCTTACTAAAACCAACAAACAAACAAGAGTCCCAAACATCTATCCTGTTTGAGTATAGGAGGTGTCCTATGAAGTAGAACAGAAATTCTGATGAGCTCTGACCTCTAACTCCACTTGTGGAGTTACACAAAAAGGAAAGCGACATCTTTTTAAAAGGAAGCACAGAAAGTTTGATCACACTGGAAGTCTAATGCTAAACTTAAAGTTGATTGAACAGGTTCTTAGGAAAACTGACAAATTCTCCCAAACAGTAGTATTGTACAATATTTCTTTGGGGGAATACACAGGGAGGGTCCCATACTGTTTGTGTGGTCAGACACTAGGTGTTTCAGTGAGATCTGTAATTAAATGATAAATGATATTTTGGTCTGCTATGTTTCCACTTGCTCTAGTAATAAATCACTGGGACATTGAAATGTCCTAGGTTTTGCTGCTACCAGGCCTGCTTCTCCTTTCATGTATGTGGCAGTACTTTGAACTATGAATTTTCTCATCTGCATCAGATACTTTACATCTCATGTGCAAGAAAGAAGGGCAAAGTTTCATCTGCAAACTTAACCAGGCACTATTTATCCTGCAGAACTGTGGTTACATACTTTGTGCTGTAGGGTCAGCATGGGACAGAGGTTCTGGACAATTCACAGGGAAAACAAAATATTTCTGACTAGTCACGTATTATGTCATATCACATTGCCACACTTAATTAGAACTGAAAATATGCTTCAGAAAGACAAACCATTATCAAACATTTTGCTTTCTGGAGTCCTACACATCTAGAGACTGCGACAATACTCTTTGTTTCCAAAATAAAAAAGAATCTGGATCCCAGGTGAGCTGAGGTGATAAAAGTCAGATCTTTGTTCTAGCCCTAAGCAAACCTTAAGCAAACAATGCTTTTCATTGTTAACTGGGCAATTTCTCTATTTGGAAAAACTGAATTTAATAACAATAACAATGATGATAATAAAGTCATACCTATTATTCCAGACTGAAGACAATGAAATGACTGCAGATAATGAAAAGTAAGATGCACATTTTTTCTCTATTGGTTTGAAAATTATAGTAATAATGAGCTGTTTAAATTATCAAAGGAAGTTCATCACTTTCTGGATATGGTTCTAGTCACATTTTCAAGCTTCTAAATGTTTAGCAACTAATTGGTCTTTCACATTTCCTAGTGGCACAAGCACTTCTTTAAATTTTATTTTAAACTTCCTGCTGACACTGACATGGCAGCCCTAAGATGAAGCATTTCAGAAATATGTATGCCATCCATTCAAAAATGCAAGTGCCTCAAATGCACTCCTCTCAGAAAAGTCAATGAGGATAATGAGATGTCAATGATTAATAGATTTATTAATTTAAAAATACCAAATAAAGCCGAAACTTGAATGGTTATAATTCCTTATTTAATGCTCTAATTGCATGCCTAAAAGTACAGTCATTTTGCTAGTTCCATAGTTTTTAAAGTAGGGCTTTTGTTCCACCAAATTTCTGCTGACAATAGGCACAGACTACAACCGTCTTTGCAGGAGGTTAGTTGTCCCTTTTCAAATCATTCACATAGCAGAATGCTTTTGGCCTGACAGATGCAAATCTTTCAAGATTTCTGTTGAAATCAGATTAAATTTGACTACTTTGAGAATTTTGTCACAAGTCCAAAACTCAGACCAAATTTATGGATGTCATAAGTATTAAACTTGAGCCAAAATGTGGTATTGGATAGAAAATTCACACTACTAACTTTTGGTCAAAATCAAGCTAAACTTTCCAAGGCTGGAAGGTGCTTTTGCTAGTCTAAAATGTGGCAAAATCTATTGGGTTATGGTTGAATTTTTACTTTGACACTATAAATAATAAATATATTAAAATATAATTTACTTTATAAATATATTATATATTTATATATATTAATTTTAAATATATTTATTTAAATAATTTTAAATATATTTATTCTATATAATATAAGTATCTATAATAATAAATGAAAAATTTAATGGTTTTTGCACCTCTGGTTATACCTGACAGTGTATAACAATTTAGAAGGACTATTTATAGTTATTCAACTAAAGATTATAGAGAAAACACTGTTCTTCCCTCCTTGCCCCCACCCCCTGTCTCTTACCACAGCTGGAACTAGTGAGACCCCTAATTATTTCCTCTACACACTGCACAAAACCATTCTTCATTTCTAAGCTTTATGAGGGAGGTATGTTTTCTTTCAGGATTAGGCAGCTCTACAGTACATTGGGAGCGGAGAAGACAGTGAGGAGCACAGACTAGGTGCACAAAGTGCACCTACAGCTCTTTCTCCTCCCTGGATAGCTTATTCATCAAACCAGGGCTTCTGTGTTGCACAAATGTAAACGGAGTGCCCACACCCATCTAGTTCATCATAACAGACTCATCTGCTTGTGCTCAGTATATGGAGTTTGTTAAAGGACCATGACTTCCTTCTGTCTTTATAATGACTGGTTTAACTTCTACAGTACCACATCAAGTGCATGTTTTGAAGAACTTCAAGTACTGATAAGGGCAAAGGGGGAGGTCATAGGCATGGAGTGGCTTCACATGAAAAGAGATTTCAGCTTGGAAAAGAGACAACTGAGGGAGAAAATGGTGGACACAGGTAAAACCAGGAGCTGATGAAGTGATGAATACAGAAAGACAACCAGGGTCAGGTAAGTAGAAAATCAGGCGGTAGGTTTAAAACAAAGTGCCTTTTCATGGATCATGAACATAACTCACAAACACAGTGTTGAGGAAGCCCCAAGTATATGCATTAAAAGCTGACAGACACATTCTTGACAGGTAGAGCTACCACAGGTAAATAAAAATGGTTCCAACACAGCTCAAAGTTCCTAAATGGTTGATTGCCAAAAAGAAGAGAAATACTTGCCTTTAACTTTGCATAAACTGGTGCATCTGGCCTCTGTTTGAGAGTAAACTACACCAGACAGATCTTTCATAGAGTTTTTCTCATGTATTTTACATTAGCTAATGTAGCTTGGTGTATAAACTGTAAAACATCCCTAATCTGAAAGGTTTACAATCCTTGACCAAATAAGTTATAAGAGCTCACCTCAGAAGTGAGGTGAAGAAGAAGCTTCTGCAAAACAACAAGTCCTACAAAGTTGCTTTCACAGGACTTTGATCTAACTCTCCACCAGACCTACAGATGTAAATGGGAGCTGAGATGTCTCACCTGGGAGTGCTCTGCTCCTGCTTTTCAGGCAAATGTGCTATAGGTGATCACTCCGCTGCTGTATCTTATACACAAAGTTAATGAACAAGGAAGGTAAAATAAATCCAACCTGCATACCAGGAGATGTTCTAGGGCTCTTCTTCATGTAGCACTTCTGGATCTGTTTTAAATGTGAATTTGCTGCCCAATGAATGTTGTCCTCCTCCTGCCAGCTTCAGGAGTAGTTCTGAGGACATCTGTACCTGCTATGTTCTGCTGATGTCATAGAAACAGTGAGGATTTCCACGGCATGGAATTCTGGCCCTGGCTGCTTTTTCAACTTGGTGACCAGCCTTGCCCTATCAACCTGCATTATGGCTCTTCATAGGGAAGAAACAAAGCACTGGTCAGAAGAACAGCTGCAGAAGTCTCATTAGATAATAAGAAGGCCTGAAAGTTACCCTGCTTGAGGGAAATTTTCTATACACAGTCCTTTTCTTGGCAATATACTCTATGGCTGCTTAATGCTCTCCTTTTGTTATTAATTATCACACCTAGAGCTGGGTACATCCAGAAGAGGGGAATGAACCTGACTCCGCCATGTGCCCTTTCCCCAGACTGGACCCTGTGCCCCTCTCTGGCGGTGCCAGGAAGGCTGAAGGGTGACATGGGCATGGCCCCTGCAAATCAGGGGCATCATATTGGGGCAGGGGCCACAGAGCCCACGGCTCAGTGCTGCCGCTTTCTCCTTATTTATGTTTTTTATCATTACTCATTTCAGCCACACAAGGCAAATTGTGTTTAATAAATTAGCCTAATGGATTCAGCAAGTGGTTTGTGAGCGGGGTGCTTCCTCTGGTTAAGGAAAACATTTATATTCCCTCTCCCTTTGTTTTTCACAACAATGAGGGTAAGCAGAGGGCAGGGGACAGTGGGGAGGGGGGAGCCAGCCTGCCTGTCATCCTCAGGGCCAAGGGGACCATGGGGGCCAGCCCCAGAGGCAGTGCAGGGAGCTCGGGGTGCCGGTGCCCTTTGTCTCCCCGCCGGCGGCCAGGCCGGGACCGTGGTACCTACCACAGCTTCCCCCGCAGGCAGCCCCCTCCCCTTCCCCGCACTGCACATTAAACTCTTCCAAAGGGGCCTCTTTAACAGCTCCCCATGAAATAATAATTCATTATGTCACTAGGAGGGAAGAAAGGGAGTGTAAGTGTCTTGATGGGATTAGCGGAAACCCCCGCAGAGATGATTTAGGAGCCGTGATAATTCATTTAATAGGGGCCTGGGGTAAATTGCTAGACAGGGAAATGTAACTGAACCAGCCTAGAAAGGGCGCATTACAGGTCTGTATATGATAACTGGCTTCATTAGCAATATTTAAGAGATTTCATTTAAGAATGAGTCATAAAATGCAGAACTATTTCATCCACCTGGTTTGGTGGCCTTTAGCTTTACTCTGTCTGAATATTAAATTGGAAACGGCACTACAGCAACACACTTTGGAAACTGTTCTTTTGGCTGTTATTTGTATGGTTGGTTTAGCTTCTCATTTGTTAACCTTTTAAAATGAGTATCATTGAAGTGGCTAACGGTACATCCAGAACTCAGAGAGATGAGGAAGGCTCCAATGGCTGAGAACAGACTGCTGCAAAACTTTGCAAAAACTCCAGGTTCCCACTGCTGTACACACACGGGTCCAGAAAGCGTTAGCAAACGGCAAATGGTTTCTGTGACGCTCAGTAAGCTAGCCTTTTTCCCGTTGAATACATTTGATTATGCAACAGCTTGGATGGGTGGAACAACAAGCACACATACAGAAATAATCAGTTGGACTTTGGGAAGCCTACTATCCTGTATCATGGAGCTGAAGTTTCCCAGATGCTATTATTAGCAAATGCTGGGTTTGGTTTCGGAACAGGAAAGATAGATATAATAGTTTTCTCCAACCTACCAACATTTTAAAATCAGTAATCCTGGAAAAATTCTGCTTTTTTTTAAAAAAAGCATGATGCAGATAATTATTTTTTTTTTGGTAAGCATGGGCCAAGTAACTGACTGGAGATTCCTACTCAGTATATATGGGTAAATATTAAACTTTGTAAGATGAGGTTAGAGACATACAGAACTGAGTTCTATACAGCCTTGTAACTTAATTAACTCCTCTGGGGCTGTGAGATGTAAACAATGGCAGAACTTGGCCTGGCACTTGTGTGGTTTGGATGTGTGTGTGGTGATGTTCATTATTCATGGAAAAGGAATTTTTCAGGATAAAAGCTTTTATAAAGTGTTTTATTCATCCTTAATATTGTGCTTCTATGCTTGCCAAGTAACATTTCAGTAATATTTCTCACCAGTACTTCTGAGTTACAAAGCTTGGCTTTTTAAAATCATTATTTAGAATATGATTTTAATCCTTTGTCCCCTTGGATGCATTTTGGGAGACAAGATGTACTTCAAGATTTGGGCAAATGTTTAACAAATACCAAAAAAGTGGGTCATAAACCTATGAGCTTTTTCAGTGCCCCCTTTTTATTTATTAGTGGTTCATTTTTTTTAATTACTGAAAATGAAGGAAATGCACTCCTAAGGAAATGCCATCAAATAAATTATTAAAGCAATTCTATCATAAACATGTGTGCTACTAATTCTTATCCTGAAATATCAAAATGAAACAGTGACATTTTAACATCAATGTATAGGATTAGAGTAAGATTTGCTGGTCATATTTTATCTGGGGATGTTGCCAGCTGAATTGTATTGTAATTCACTGTGCAAGCTGCTATCATAGAAAAACAAATAACTGAATTCTTTTTAGCCCTCACACGAAGTGTGAATACATTAATAAACTCTTCTAATCAAAAAAGACAAGTAATTATACATAGAATGAGGCTATTACACATATAGGGTTGTACAACCAAACGATGAATCTGATTTTCTTTAGATTATTAAAATTTAGCAAAATCTCCTATTCTGTCTGTGTACCATATAAAACCTGGTGACATTACCATCTTTTTTTTCCCAACTTTGAAATCTCACAATAAAGAGGTTGCACTTGGTATAATTTGTAAACCGTTTTGAAATATGGCAAGCAGTATCTTTATCAAAGGTAGCTAAAGATATTAATAACCACGACTATCAATTGTAGGAATGAGACAAGTGTTTTAATAAATCTTCACTAATACTCCATACAAATAGAAAAGAATGACTAGCTTTCTCTCCATCCCTTTCCCTAGTGACCACTGCCCGTTATGACTTTGAATGATTCCCTCTAATGGAAGACAGCCAATACTGTCCATTATTCCAGATGGTCAGCTCGACTGCAAAGTTCTGCTAACGCTTCTCAGCATTCAGACATATCTCGCCAGCATTTTTTTTTTTCCTTTCTGTGATAATCCAGTCCAAGATCAGCCAGCTAATAGTTGGCAGACAAAATCTGGGCTATCTTGCCGATTAGTTACAAAATCCATTTTCATATTCATGTTAGAAAGTGCACAGTGGTTTCCTGCTCAGCTTGTATTAAAAGAAAGTCAAACCAGACAAACAGCTCTATAATAGCCAGTAAGTAATACATTAATCACTTGCTGCTCCACAGCTAAGAGGTGACAGGAAAACATATAAGCAGACTTTGTGACCACATTCTAAACTGGGTTGCACATGTACGATACTCCTACTCGTTACCACAGTTTGCACTAAACACAAACAGGATTTGGTCCAGTATCTTCCATGTAGCAGGCATTGCTTTTTCATGTACAGTGGATATTTGACATGCTCTGTCCTGATTTCTGTAAAAGCAATTCAAATCATGCAAATATTTCATGCTCTAATCAGCAGAAAGCAGATAAGTACTGGCCTGTGCATGCAATTTACCAAAGTTCAACTAATTTTTCAGTTAGTAGGTAATGGCTGGGTATTATAAAGAAATGCTCATCACTTCACACGAGCAGCATTTGCTTATTGCTGTTCTCCGTTAATACAAAGAGGCATTAGCAGACACTTGTAAATTTTCCTATGCACAGCTTACATAAAAACCAATGACAACAACAACAAATGACAACAACTGCTCCCATTTAAAGGCACTGCACCTAGAATAAATATTGTAGGTGTCCTTGGGGACAAATATTTCAAGTGCTTAGATATCTTTCTGGTATGCCTTCTAGCATCTTGTCATCTGTAAAAGCGTGCTGCAAAAAGTGGGCTTACACACTACTTACATGATTTTCTGTAACAGGCAGCTTACAATGCTGCATTTCTGGCCTGAAAATCAAAATGATTTGATTAATTTTGCAAACCCAGAATAGCTCTAGTAAAAACAGACTTGCGGCTTTGACACTGAATTCAGTGAATTATATGGAATTGCTCCAGGTTTTTACCCTTGCACAGGAATACAAATTGGGCTGATAACTGTGCATTTCATTGCAATGATATCTGTTGTTTAATTGATTTATTTTATTTCAGGCAATCAGATATTTCAAAATATTCAGGGAACATTCAGCTACTAGGCACCAGTATGTGATTTTTTAAAATAAAAATGTTTTCAAGAGAAAACTAACTATACATTTGACCTCCTGACTTTTTCAGAAATTATTATCCCTATAGCTCTATCAGTACTTCCAATAAAATCAAGTTTAACTTGTGTTTGAAACACACATTACAAATAGGTGTATAGATGGACGAGATATTGAGAAAACGAATAGTACAGATTATGAATATTAAGATTTATATTAATCTATAAGCCTATTAAAGTACAGTAAAACCTGTCCTTCAGACCACCTTTTTAAAGATATCACCTCCCTGATGGGACCACTAAATTTCGGGCCAAATTATTTTCCCATAAAGAACAATGAAAAGAAAATGATTATATTAAGACTACTTCTACTATGGTTTCTTTTCATTGTTCCGCCAAAAATGATTCCAAACAGTAAAATAACATTGATTTTGACCTTGTTAATGAATCTGAAGAACTTCAAGGCATATTTGACCATAGATTTCCCTTTAAACAGGAAAAAACTGACATGTAGCCATCATGATTTCGTCAACCTTAGCAGAAGATATGTAATTTCACTGGTATTTTGGATAGGCAGCTTGTCTTGATATTGTTAACATTCCACAGGGACAGAAGCATGGGCTTTTTCTTCATACCAACACTCTTAAATGATTCTGTAATTTGTATAACATTGATTAAGCCATCTGAGAGTTAGGAATATTTTAAAAGGCTGTGTTGTACAGATTTATATACTATTATGGGATTAATTTAATTTTTCCAAGATGACCATCTTCCCTATGGTAGGAACTTTCCAGAGGTGTCTTATTGGGACTTCCTCATTCCCTTTAGGAGGGCTACACCTGGTTAGTGTAGAACATAGATGACCATAGTTTCTCTTCTGTTAATATGAAGGTCCCAGAGACTGCAAGTTCCAGAGTGCAATGTCCCACCTTGATTTGAGCAGCCTTGCCTAGGCTGGGACCTCCAAACAAGACCCTTGTTTGGATTAGGAGAGTTCGAAATATGGGTTGCACAAAGTGTGCTTGCCCACAGCATGTTATTGCTGCTATCCACTGCAGCGATATTTTTTACTTTTACCTCGCAGTCTCTATGCATACATGAAATCTGGTGTGTTTCCTACATGTCTTTGCCAAATCATTTTTGTATGTGTTTGTATCAGTCAGTGTATTTACATCTTTACATTGTTACTTTATGTGGAGGATCATCATCCTAACCACTGCTGTCACTGGGAAGCTTAAATTTTGGCCTTTACAGATATTATACTGATAGCTTATTATGCTCTAGATGGATTTTTTTTCTAAGGCAGTGAAAAAACACAGTTAAAAACAAACAAGCAACCTCTTCCAAAATGCAGAATACACTAGAATAGTCATTTTTCTTCTACATATAACCTCAATTTTCCTGGAACTAAAATAAGCTTTTGTAATACTAAAATGCCAACCCAAATTCAGATCATTAGGACTATTGTGTGACGGTTAGATCATGGTCATACTAGACAGTTATGCTAGCAGTTAGAGCACTGGATCGTTTTGTTACTGCTTGGAGCCCCTGTCTTGCTGTAAAGGTATCTAGGGATTTGGTGATACTCATAGACACAAGCAGATGGGGGAGATCTCACACGCATTTAGAGAAGAATTAGAGTTTGCTCTCATCAGAATTCCTTTGGCCTCTTAGTAGGGGAACATGCTCTTCACAGGTAGCTACTGCTTTCATACCCAGAAGGGAACACATAAATGAATTGTTTGAGACTTGACATGGGACAGTTTAAAATGAAAGGCTCTGTACACCTCAGCTGTTTCAATGGAATAACCTGTTCATCTGAACTGAGGGTTCTCAGAGGACTCTATGCTGGTGCCCTGTTCAGTCAGAACTGCCCTACCATGGTTGGCAATACCATAATGCAGGGTAGTTTCTACACCTTGTCTTATTCTCACTTACCAACATGAGATTCAATTAAATTCTTATTCCGCTAGATGAGGCACAGTTTACCAAGCTGCCACTTATCTTTAATCCAATGCTTTTACTGGGGTTGTTGTGCGCGATTTCCTCCAATTCATTAACTACTCATTGTGAATGCTAATATTATTAGAAGTAACTTTGCATTTGCTTTGGTGGTCATGGGGCAGGAATACTTCAAGTTGGTGTTGTCACCAGATATTTCATACAACAAAATCACAATCCAAAGCTGCAGTTGTAGGAGTAGCTGTGCTTATCACTCGATTACCAAAGAGGCAGATCTTGATTCCTCTTCCTGCTAGTGCTTTCTTCTCTCACTCTCCCTCCCTCTCTCTCTCTCGGCCACATGGTCCCACCACCTGCCTCACACCATCTTCTTTCCTCATCAGAACCTCCCTTCTTTTCTTTCAGCTCATTCACCCAGGAGAAAATGACCCCCCTTTAGCTGCATTAGTTTTCTGCCAGTTGGCAGGCTGAACCAGCTCTCAGAGGATCCCGGGGAGGGTTAGTATGTGTTAGTGTGCAAGAGGCAGAAGTGCCTGGCTGGGATCAGGGGCAGAGGGGAAGAGGAAATGGAGTGAAAGCAGGACCCCCCCTTGCTGGTGGCTGTGGGCTGGCTGGTTGATGGGCTCATCCCATGGTGTTTGAGGAGCCCAAAACATCAGGGCACTTTACAGGATGCAGTAATTGAATTGATAGGTTTTTCACATTTCTTTAATGGATCTTCAACCTCACTGGTAAATTCTGCTTCGTTAACTCACCTAATTAACCCTTCTAACCGCAGTAGCATTGCTTTTGCTAGTAAAGAGAATAGTTGCAACTTAGAGTTAAGAGGTTAGTGCTCAAAAAAAAGTGGTGAGAAAAACAAAGATTAATAAAAAAGCTGATTCACTGAAACGAAACTGCAATTTAGATCTTCCATGCCAAGGCGTTGATTTATGCCATGGCACTTTGTTGTGTACAAATGCACAATAGGGCCAAACGTGTGTTCCTGCTTCAGCCCACCTTCTCCTAATGGGAGTTTTGGCAGAGTAATTTGGCAGCCCTACTGTACTTGAAAAGCCTTTTTTTTCTCTTGTGGATTTTGCATACCAGTCCCTCTTTTTGTTAAAATGAGATTTTCTTGAAACTGTCATAATTTAAACCAACCTTTAACTCATATTCGTCCAAACACATATTTTAATGTGGTGCTTAAAATGTTTGTGTAGGCATGTTAACACCCCTCATATATTTGGGCTAAAAAGCAAACCACTATTTTCATTTTGTTTCATTACTAGTATTTGATATGTGACACAAATTCATGACTGGTTAATGACCAAATGTTAGCGTGGCACAACTAAGTCTGTTACAGAGCAATCAGTGTCTCAATAAGGGTTTGTTAAAGCCAGGGTTTTATTGTTTTTCCTTCCTCCACAGTTCAGTGAACTAAATGCAATTTATTATCTTCTCACTTTTTTCTCATTCCTCCTGAAACTTCCCTGTGTTTCTCTTGCTGCATCTGTACTGGGAGCCTTGAGCATCTCTTTATTATTATCACCTATACATCATGATAGATGCACTTGGATGATTTATAAATAAACAAAACGAAAAGTCTTTGCCCAGAGGAGCCTACAATCTAGTGCCTGAATGCTGCAATGGCAATCACGTGGGTGGGATTGCTGTGTCCATGTGTTATCAACTTGAAAATTGTGGCTGAAAGCTCTAATTCTGCAGTCAGCTCTGCTAGTGAGGAATAGATTCAGGCCCTGGTCCTGCAGTCGGCTGTGCTGGCCAGGAGCCTGGCGCCTGTGCAGAGCCTGGCAGCGGGCTTCACCAGCAGGCAGGACGACGCAGTGAGGTCCTTCACTACTGGATTTAGCTTGTTACCGTTGCAAATTAACATGCTGGTTGGTTTTTTTCATTATTATTATTTCTCTTATCCATGGGAAAGGCTCTAAATTCTCACACCTAATGTCTTGTTCAGGTTTGTGGGGGGGATGTGGGCATTTTCTTTCAGGGGACGCTATTAGGACCCTCCTTTGGTGCAAAACACTGACTGGTGTGCTTCACTGCTAATTGCGCAGTCCTTGCTCAGGCAAAATTCCTGTTCTCTCCAGTGGGCATTTTGCCCAGGTAAGGAAACAGGCCTCATTTTATAACACTATGTATAAATGAGCATCTTCCAGCTCTAAGCTGTTTCAAATAGTCCATTGGCTATGAACGGACATACGTGGATCTATATGGCTGAAAGATATTAAATGGCAGATTTTATGTAATTAAAATGTAAAATACCAACATGACATACAGTTAAGAAAAATTATCCCTTGATTTATGAGTCTTTGCTGATATATTGAACAGTATGGCCATTTTGTGATATATATCTGTAGTAATTATATATTACAGGGTTGTATAGCTTTTTCAAACAGCAAAATGTAAAATGTATATTTAAAGCCTTTGGTCATCTATTGGGAGCGATGTTAATTATGATTTGTGAATTATTTTCTGCATGAAATCACAATCTTTACAATAACAATATATAGATTATGAACTTCTCAGAAAGCCTAATGCCTGTGGGTGATATTTTGGTTGTTTAAGTACTGTCATTCTGGCAGAGCATTAATTTAGATTTTCATGCTCTAGTCAGCACCTTGGATGTCCTTAGAGTTTTACACTTGGATTAAAAATACATTGAATTCATCAAGCATATTGTTAGTAAAATGAACTTGGGACTTCCCTGTTGCAAACCCAGTTTTATGATTTTCTGACTCTAAATGAACTAAAAGAAAACCAGAAATGTTTGTAATTTTGCAGTATAAAACTTTTCTCCCTACCCTTGTGCAGCTTTGAATCTCTGAAATAAAATGTGTGTAAATAGCTATTGGACTAGTTTCAATATTGAAAATTGATCCCATTCCTTCTCCAAATATGCCAATAGCAAGACAACCACTTCCTGGAAATCATTAAGCACAGTAGATCAAATGTGCAGCTGGTTCAATCCCAGAGATGGATATCTGAAACATTTCTAAATGAATCTGCAGAAAGTTCAAAGATCACCTAGACAAGTAGTGTCACACACAAAAAAATTCTAGCTTCAAGACAGGAAAGATCAGGATGCAAGAGAAATAAGGAGAATTTGCACCAAGGTACATTATATTGTGGTACAAAAGAAATAAATCATATGTGTATGAAAATCATAAGCCTTAAGCTTTGGAGAGAGTTGTGCAATTGACAATCAAATGGAGCTTAAAGGAAATTACGAGGTTTTACACTAAAGTCCTGAAATAAAGAAAGTAATATTTTACAGCAAAAAATTGCAAATGTCAAGATTAAATCATAAGACTTTGCACCATTGAGCTACTAGCTAGCTCTATAGCTTCTTCAGTTCTTAACACAGGGAAAGACCAACTTTCATGGTCAATAAAACTTAAGAACTTTAGAAATACATTTAGAGACATAAATCATATATTTGTGACTTTTCCTCCTTCAATAGCTAATTATGGGAAAAAAAGATTGAATATGTGAACTCCTTGACTGCTAACCTATTATTGCATTTGTTTTTAGGCTCATTTTTAATTGCTTTTATTTGTTCCAAGGAAATGATGCTAATTTCTCAGCTTAAAAGAAGGTGTCTGCTGTAAATGAACAGCACAGGTTTTTGATTTTTTTTTTGTCCCTCTTACTTCCAAAGAATTTTTCTGCAGTAGTGAAATCTTGAGTAGAAATACCTTGGAGCAAGCAAGCCAAACCAGATTCAAAGGTGGAAAAAACAGAGTTCAGATGCCCAAACGGCTTCCTCTGGTCCAAAGCTGGACAGGTGGCAACCCAGATTGAATCAGTTGTTGTGGGAATGATTTGATTCACAAACAGGGTTATAAAATTTTATATGGAGATGCCAGTGAAAGTCACAAGATCATAGAGCAAAAGACCTTATTCACATAAATTACCTGAATGGCTATGAAACATAAAGGAAATAAATAGAACAATATTGCCCATACTTGGTTTACAGACATACAGGATGTAGCTTCATATGATGAACATGCTAACAACGGGCTTATTTGTGAACCCCATATAATAATGGGGATACACATCTCCTTTAATAATTTAAAGAATGAAACAGTTGCTTGTTCCGAGGCATATGAATTCACACATATGGATTACGTATTTTACTATATAAGGAAGGGTTTCTGAGCTCAGATGCTTGTCCTTCTTTACTCACACAGTATCAGCTGGTCTAATAAAATATATTACCTTTCTTTACAAGCCTTGTCTCTTTTATTACAGATCCAGTCTCACACACACACACGCACTGGACATCTTCATAAGGAATGAATTTTTGGGAGTCTGGGGGCATTCAGAGGGGAACATGGATTTCTGAAGGGGGAGCCTTTGCCAGTACCTGGCAGTACAACACACATTACACATATAATTCATGAAAATGAATCTTTTTTTTTTCTTTTTTATAGCTAGCTCCACACCTGTACTGTATGTAAATACATACAACACGTACAACGGTTAAACATTTCCAGTCCTGTCTACCCGGCTGATGCATTGATCTCAGTGGATTCTGAGATATAAACTTCAATTTGGCCCCCAGTCACTTAGTGGACACTGCCACCAGCAGCTCTGACACTGGGTTATTTGTTGTTGCTGTTTGCTGTCCCTGTTTGCACATTAATCCAGTGACAATTAGGTGTCAGCAAGCGTTGTTTCTGCTCGCTGATAGCCTTGGGCTCTGCGCTTGAAGCCCTAATCAGGAGTGTAAACTCTGCTATATTTCAATTTGGAGAAGCGCTCTTCCGCTAAGAGGCCCCTGGCACTGCGATAAATAAAACGCCTATTTACTCTATTGCCACACTTAGACATCTAATGCACTTACTACCAGCCCCCTAATCATGGCCCACAGTTAAATCCGCCTATAAATCACTCCATTCTCATCCTGCAGATTAGCGAGGCCATTTTCCCCAAACCCCACAATGAGCACTGTTTCCTTTTCTTGTTAGTCAAAAGCGAGATGATTTTTATTAGGTTAAAGACGAGCTCACAGATGGTAAATCGTGTGGAGGGAAATGAGATGGAGAGTCCTGTGGCCCAGTGGGGGTGGCAGGTGGGATGGGGGGGCAGACACCCTGGTAGGCCCCCCTGGCAGTGCATCATCCCATGGCACTGGACCCAGGCAATGTCTCGCTGCACATTGCACAAAATGGCAGTGGCCCACGGGTGCAATGAATGTGTCTGGCCTCGGCTGCCAGCCGCGCAGGCAGAGGGGAAAAGGGAAGTGGGGGGGATCTTCCCATTTTGTACCCACTGCTGGGTGGGTTTATCTGTGGAGGCCTCTGGATGTGCACAAATGGGGCTGGCACAGAGCAAGGTCTGGAGAAATACCCACATACCATCCATGCAGTCCCATCGGGAGCAGTTCGGTTTCATCCTTGCAACACTGCTACGCAAGGTGGGAGCAAACACACACCAATGCAGAGCATTTCATACAAGTGTGCTGCAGTCTGGATCTCCTCAAAAAAAGGACCCTGTCTTAAACCTTCTTAATATACCTTCAGATAAGTAGCACTACCTTGTATACAGCTGTTTTAGCAGAGCTGGGCACATAACGTAACTGTAATGAATAATACAACACATTTTGCATTTTTATTCTCTGTGGCTGGTAAGGAGGAGAGTCTGGTTTTTTTTTTTTTTTTAAAAAAAGTTCATTATTCTCAACCATTCACTGAATAATTTCTGTGAACAATTCCCAGTCTTGTTCAGGTGAAGCTGGTTGCAAGTGTCCAATATTTTAAATTCTACCTGGGTTAATTCGTTGCATAGGTCACACGTTTTTCTGCATATCCTTGATTGAAGGAACACAGTGCTGAGATATCAGATTTCCTGGGCAATAACTATAATAAATTCAAAATTCATTATCCATAAATATTCTGCAACATTTGCTTAAAATTTTGGCACAAGCTCCTGCTAGCAGATCCTTGTATTAGGAGGGCCACAAAAAGCAAGCATGGGAAAGAAGCAAAGCACAGCCTGATCAAAAGCCTTTAAGTGATTCAAAGAAATCATTGGGGGATCTTTTTATTTTTACAGCATTAGTCCATTACCCTTGATATGTGGTAGAATCATGTCCCCTTTCTCGGTAGGGAAGCTTTCACATCACATACGTAAAAGCCAGCCAGAGGGATGTCAGAGATTTACATCACCCACAGAACACGATTTACATCATACGTGAACATGCACCCATATGGGACATTGAAGGGAAAGCGGCAGATGTCATCGTGGTGTCACAGGAGGCCCACACCACCGTGGCTTCTGCAAATTGACCCTCTGCCACTGAGTGCCTGCTGCATCCCGACGGCTGCTGGCGTAAGCTGCAGTCCCTTTTCTCAGCCTTCTCTCCCTACTCCTTACTTTTCGTGAAGAGCTCCTCATAATCTCTGTTTAACCATTTCCATATGACAACTGATTTGGATCCCTGTAGCCCGATGAAAAGGCTAGAAGCCCTAGATCTGTTTGGGGGGTCTCCCTGGGGAAACATATGTAAACAAAGCCCAGCTTTGTAGCCTTTTGCACCTCACTCTCTTTTCCCATTCTTGCTTGGATCTCAGGTGGAATTAAAGGGATTAAAGCTGAGCGTAAATGAGGCGAGTGTGTAAAATGACTCCTTTCTGAACCAAACGGCATGTTCCGTGCTGAGGAAATGAGATGCCCATTTAAATCTCATCCATCCACCGCCTGTGGCCACCACCATGTACCTGCCTACTTAGCCCAAGGGTTAATTAATTGAGGCTTCAATGCACTATTGCAAGAGCATTATTGCATTTGATACTCTACATCTGTGATTTAAAACTCTTTCAGTCCCTTGTCAGCAAGGGAGGTTTTTAACTAGGAAATTAGCATTCAGATAAGGGTACGCTCTATTTGCTTCTGAAAGGAAGGAAATATTAAGGATGCTGGTGCACAAACCAAGCTGTAATATCCTGTCCCATCCTAGAAAGGGCTCTTGGGCCCCGCTTCCCAAGGGGACACTCCGTATGAGGGGAATGGGACATAGAAAAAGGAATTACAATCTTCAGTGGAAATGTTGTATAGTAGAAACCAGACAACCAAATGTGTTTTATTTTTCAGAAACTTGTTTTTATTCCGTGATAATTATAGGTTTCTTGTCTTGACACCTGGCTCTTTTTAAATACCCGTTCACCCAGTCAGGTTATTTCCATACGATATTTCATGCTTCTCATGGAGTTCAAATATTAATATTACTCCCCATCTAGTTATGAAGATGTTAATAATCACTTTTATTTTCTCTAGATAAGCAGAAAAATAATCATTCCTTACATCCACATAATGTCCTTGCATTACATTCAATGGCATGTGTGTGTAATCCCCAATCACTGAAATGAAACACACATTTTCCAGTAATAAAACACAATAGTTTGGGATATGAAGTGACAAAGGAAGTATCCAACTGAAACAGCAGGACGAATTAAAGATAGAAAGAATGTAATTTCCCCAACCTCGAGTCTAGCTACCAAACCTCGCAACTGTGAGAAAAGTGGAAGCCGCACATGAGCTATTCTGATTCACACAGTGGGTCACCTTGCTGTGAATTTCTCCTTGTAAGAGGATCCCTACATTCACATGGAGCTTCACTCCCTTATGCCTTGCCACTTGCATGAGTGCAAGGGCCACTTGCACGAGAAGGGAATTTCAGAATTAGGCCCCAATGGGTTTTATTTAGAACCATGCCAAAATTGCTGCATGGTCTTTCTCCGCCTCTCCAGTTCAGAGGTCAAAACCTAAGGCTGGATTTGGCCACACAGGAAGTCTGCAGTGCTATGGGCAGCCACAACCACCTACTCCAGGGGATGGTCCATAAGATATTGTGCCTTTGACAGATGGAGTGGCTTATGTGGCTCAGCAGGACATCACATCAAGTAACTGCTACTACTGTTTGATGGTGTTGCAGCCATCAGTTTGTTTTGAAAAGTGCATTCCCTCTTCATGTCACACCATTTGGTTGGAAACACAGGCTACAACTCTGCCATCCTCCTCCAGCCTCTGGGACACCCTACACAGTGTGGCCATACACAGTTTGGTCCATCTGTACTGGCTGTTGCTGGAGCAGGGCCACCCTGGGATGAAGCGCAGTGGCTGTGTCCCCCAGCACAGCAGCAGTTGCACAGCCACCTAAAACAGGAAGTGCAGATTAACTTGTCCAGTTGAAACTACAGAGGGAATTTAGGAAGACAGAATGCAATCAGCCAGGACACTAAGGTTAACACAGTTAATCTTGTGGAAAGTGCAATGGGACCTTTAATAAATGCAACTGGTCAAGGCCTCAGTTTTATGTTTCATCCCAAAGATGGCACTTCCCCATGAGCAGTGGGGCTGTCATGGATGGAGGAGGGGTACAGTGCCACCTACTGCAACACTGTCACCTCTCCCAGCACCTGGCTCACCTGGAGGGCATCACTAGCATCCTGGATCATCTGAAAAATTTGAGCGTGAGGTTTTTTACCAGTTTTCATTTATAGATGGTTTGTTCTTCCTCAGGACCCATCCTGTCTATTAGTTATGATGTCTGACCTTGGCAAGCAGAGTTGTTATTCTGGGGCATGGCCAAGCACTCTCTGAGGCCTAATCCATTATCACGCCAGGCGTGGAGATGGGAGCAACCAGTGCTCTTTTTGACCAAGTCATGTCACTTTTGTTTGAGCTTCTTGACAGACAGCTCTTGAGTGCTTTGCAGGGCTAATTGTTATTGGCTTAAGAAGCTTGTTAGATGTTTGCACAAAGGTTTTTATCCTTTTAACTATTAATCTTTGAACTACAGAGCTTAATAAGGCACTGTGAACTGCACTGTGGTATTTTAACAATGCATTGAGATTGCTATATGCAGTTCAGGTTTATGAACAATGACCCAGGACTTTATTTAACAGGAGGCAATCTATGCACTGTAAATCAAATATCTGTAAGCCAGCCTCAGAACAGTGGTGGGCATAAATCAATGTGTTGTCAAGTAGGTCATACCAAGTCTTGAAGACATATGTCTGTTCTTCATCATTCTTTGGTCCGTGAGGCATTCATACTGCTTTACTACAAGGAACACTTCATGAGCCTAAGTCCCTTAATCATTATGTTTCTGGAATAGCTCTTCAAAGTAGGACTACCTTTTAAGCTCTGTAAACATATCTATGTTTTCTGATACCCACTGGTCATCAGCAGCAGTGCAGAGGGTAGATGCGCAAAATCTTCAACGTGAAGAGTACTGCAGAAGGTTTAAACCCAATAGGAACATTGTATATTCATTCCCCTCAGATGCTGAGAAGATACCAACTCTTGTGTGTGCATCACATTTATTGCAGAGATTAGAAAGAAGATATCATGCTTGAAAAACAGTGATGTGATTTAAAAAACGAGGAGCTAAGGCCTGGTCCCGCAAGGGCTTAAATACACTCTCGATTCCAACTGAAAAAGAGAGAAAATTGAGGAAGCTCAGCATGCTGCATGAGTGGGTCCTTAGACAGGGTGTAGTTAACAGAGAAGAAACCGATAGAGGTTATCAGAGGAAGGTACACACCCTGGGGCTTTATCAAGCATGGGGCACAGTGGAAAGTATCTAATACTCCAGAGGTGAAATGGTTTCATAAGAACCACACCCCCAAAGTTGCCTTTTTAGCAAGTATAATAGGACTTTTTCAGTTTCATAAAGTATCTTGATAAGTGGAAAGTGCCAGTTAATGGTACAATGTTCCAACTATGAATTTTACAAAGATTAATCTACCCCTTTAGGATCCAAAGGAGCCAATCAAAGGCCGCCCAGTCTTCGATGTTTTACAGTCTCTGTGGGCACAAAGCTCAGCTGAAACTACCGTTCAACATCCTAAACTGTCATCTTCATCTTCTTCTAGCATAAAAATACATATTTTTCCCCATAATAAAGATTTTTTATAATAGCAATAAAGTAACTCCAGAGAACATGGTTGTCTTGAGATAGCTTAACTGTGTGTGGTACCTCATAACACCCTGGGGACCCAGCCACCTCATAATAATCTCTTTCTTTACCATGCCTTGCTTAATTAAGGAGTGAAGCCAAAAGGTCAATGCAGGATAAAAATGTAAATCTCAAAGTTTTCATCTGGACCCTAACTCCATATCATAAAACATATATAGTGCGCTCATCACAAAGCTTAGTACATTAGCAGATAGAAAGTGGAATATGCTTTATGTGCTCAAACTTTTAGTGTTTTTGTGAGACAACAAATAAAAGGTTTAGCTCCTTATGTATAAAATTATGCCTTTCTCCTCCAAAGGATAATTACTAAGTTATTAATTTATTCCCTGTGTAGGTAATCTTCTTTAGCCTTGTTCCTCTCTCTTATAAATGTGATATATATGATAAATATGATAGTTTTAGAGTATTTGGGTGGACCTAACATTTCTTCTATTTTGCCTACGTATACTGAATACTCTGTGTGCTACTCTAGAGAGACAGACAATATGGTGTTACAGTCTTCTCATTGTTATTCCAGGTCTCCCATGAAACCAAACATAATTTTAATTCCAAATCTTATTAATACATTGGAATATTGATGTCATAATGGGCAACATGTTTTGGCAGCTGTTTATTTTGTTGGTTCCTCAACCATTTGTGGTACTGCTTTCCAATCACCACCTGATGTTAAAAGTCAGAAATATATTTAAACTCAAGTCTCAGCTCCTAACCTGTTTTTCTCATAAGTGATGGCTGCAGGACAATAAATATTTATTTAGCTTTGAGTAATGGAGCATTCAGATTTCATTCACGCCTTCAATAATAAATCTAACAGTGTGATTCTGTTAGGGAACCAGTTATGTCTTCTCCCCCTTCTTTGATTCTAGGTAAATAAGTGGAAAAGACATATATTGTCCTGACTGACATTTGATCAGTTGATCTGGCTTTAGATCATATGGACAATATAAAAAATGCAATGATTTTTCCACTCAGTAGAAACAAGGCTCTTAATCTCTCTTTTAGAATATTCTATTCTAGCAAAGCTTACTTAATCTGGCAACACATGTACATGCCTTTTTGGCTGGATATTCAGTTGTGAAATATTTGTTAATTTTATTTTTCTGTGGAATCATTGCTGTCAATGACAGTTACAAATCTGTACCAGGACCCAGAAGGCTTTTTGTTAGGCAGTATATTGAAGTATGTACAACTGTAGTTGTTTCACCGATTGGCTCTAGAATAAGAGAATGTACTTTCCCTTTTGATTCAGTTCCCTCTTAGGGACTAAACAGCTACCTTTACAGTTTTTATATAGGTTTTCCTGACAGCCAAAGCTAAGTGAATGTAGCACTCTGGCTGGATGTTTATATGCTTGTTTCATCTATTATTCAGATACATCACTTATATAATGCTTTCCATAACAAGTTGTGGTTGAGATGTTTGTACACCACTTTTGTACAATCAGTCAAAGTCAAAGATAATAAGGAGACTAAAGGGACAGAGAACTGATTTTTATTTACTTATTATTAAGGCTTTCTTTCCTGCATGGCCTGCAATAGATTACCTGCTGGACACCCCAAGGTTGGAAGATTTGCCTTCTGCAGTTAGTGCTGATTTCACTGTGCAAATTAATACAATGTCCATAAAGTTCAAAGCATCTCCCCAGTATGTGATGTCTTGCTGAGATACCCAGGAGGACTTTAGGAGTTACGAGGTTACCAGATGTGCTCAGGTGAGTGCAAATTGATTCTTCATTTAAGGTAGATTTAACCCTTTCTAGCGTTGTCAAATCTGTCCTCTTGAGATGCAGACTATATACTAAGCAATGAAAAATATTCCAGCGAGCATCAGACCGGGCAGTTCAAGAAGCTACTCACCAAACGTTAGCTGCCTTGCTGTTACCAGCCTGAAAGTTCCTTCATTTCAAGATTTTTAGATCCTTCATGATCAAATTCCTATATGTACTCACAAGCAGAACAGACGGCAGTCATATAAGTGCCCTTAATGGACTTCAGCTCTGAACTGAAGGAGGCTACATTCTGTTCAGTTACCCTGTCTCCATGCCCATTTAGCTTCTTCTCTAAATTGTTATGAAGTATGATAATTGTTTCTTATAGAGTGGACAATGGCTCCACTGTAAACTGAATAATACCTCAAATGGTTTGGAAGAGGCCACCAAGTCTCTTTATCAGCTGCAGGGTTGGTAGCAAAAAAGGAGGCTAGCAGTTCCCTGCTAGAAGGCTGGGAAATTCCCAGACTCTTTGGAGCTCTCCATTTGACCCACCGAGGATTTCAGCCCTTGCCTGCAGTTTTAACATTGAGAAATTTTAAAACTGTGAATTGTGTACCTTCTGTTCTGCTGGCTTTGCGTTCTGATGTGCTGACAAGCAGAAATATTGTAGCAATGCTAGGAAGAGGTTAAGAAAGATATCAATAATAAAAGCAATCAGGTAGAAGATAACTGGAAAGAAGAGTTCCTTTGGTTCCCCAAACAGTAAAAAACAATAATGGTGCTGGAAAAATAAAGCATCTCAAAATTTATCACAAAAAACCCCAAGCTACTTAAAACACACATGCGCATCCACATGCATTTCTTGAAAGAATCTTTAAAAATGGTATGAACTTCCCCCTGGATTTCAGCTCAGAGCAAACTGTTGCAGAAATTGACAAGATATTAGCCCACAAAATTGTTTTCCTGTCATTTTGTACTCATCTCTTGTTTTAGAAAGACCAAAACCAACCAATAAAATTGTAAAGCAAAGCAGAAACAAATGAAAGAAAACCCCACACCAACACCAACATCCCTCCTCCTGGACTCTGTTTTCAGGTGTTAATTAACATTATTTTTGTTATGCTTTCTAAGCAGACCAAAATGTACCAGAGGTTATTGATTTTGCTTACCTATACAAGAACAAGAAGGCTTGAAGCATTAGGACCCGTTAGTCTGGTACTAGCAGGGTTATGATAGCACTTCTATTGGCAGAATTCACTTTTTTGATACCTGCTGAGGTGATGGTATCTGTGCCTCAAGTCTGCCATATTGCCCCTCAAGAAAAACAAAGCAGAGCTAAACGAACTCTAAACAATTCCTAATAATTCAGTGCATCTCCAAAAGAGACAACAGACCGGCATGGTTACATTTGTTCCTTCCTTTTCAGGGATCACATCTTTGAAATCAAACCATTACCTTTACAACCCAAAATATAAAACCTATCAGATAGTTACTGTATGGTGACAGGTCATATTCCATAACAGTGGCTTGCTAAACATTGTTTCCCAGAAGTTAATTGCTCTTATGTGTAGTTGAAAAATTAGGATTCCAGTTACATTTCATGGGCAATGGGAACAGAGTCTCTCAGCTAATTAAAATCCTTTTTTGTGATGCAGAGCACAAGAAACAAAAAGGCCTCTGATTTGGTTTGAAGACCACTGATTTCTTGTGTGAGGATCTGATGGGGAGTTGTATGTTTAGTAGCATATTCATCAAGTACAGGAGATGAATTTGTGTAAAACTTGCTTAAATGAGATGTGTGCACTCTGGGGTAGCTATGTGTTTGAGAACAAAGAGCTGAAAGTAAGTGAAAATATCCTGTTAAATCCTATTTAAGAACTGCTTTAGCATTTCAGAAGTGTAGGGCCTCATTAAAGCCACCATTCCTGGAATCCAGGCAAAACACTTTGCACAATTAAATTGTTGTTTCTAAAACTAATTCTTTGTATTTTCTCATAAATGCCCTGTACCATAAGCAAAGAGCAGATTTCACCTCCACCCACCACCCCCTTTTCATTTAGCACAGCTTCAAAGGGTTACAATAAAGGTGAGTGCATTTTACTGCTCTTTGACTTCAGCTAATTTTGTTCTGTAACAAAATCAATTAGACTGGTGTAGTCCCAATTTTCCCCCCTCATTTCCAGCTCTGAACTTGAGTCTCTCTCAAAGTACTTTCTCCCTTAACCACAATATTTTTTTTAATGTGATAATAAATTGATTGTTGTTTGGTTTAAATAGAAGAGATGAGAAAGCTACCAAACAGGCAGCTTTAGAACAAAAATTGGAACATGAAGAGACACTTCAAGCCTTTGCTTTTCTACTGATGAAGCATTCCCTATTTATGAAAAATAAATTAATTCCCCGCTTACGTTTGCTGTTTTCCTAGTTATATGTATTTTCACCATTAATTAATGGAGAGATGAGAGACCGCAGCACAACAAGCCCTAAGCAATATGAATGGATGCTTAGGCTGACTGAATAGCTTTTCTCCTTCAAGCATTGTTTTAGGTGGTGGCTGCCTCAAGGAAAAGACTCTTTCTCCCTTTTTGTGAAGCATCCTGAGCAGCCACTACAGACCTGGCCATGCGTCTGAATAAAGGGTAGGAATCTTACCAACATGCAAATCATTAGCAGGGCAGATAATATAATGTCCCGCACGGAAAAAAGATAACAAATCCTCTTTTTCCTTATTCTAATGAAAAAAGTCTCAATGGAGACTGTGGGAGACAGGCAAGTCCTTTCTAGCTGTCCAGCTTCAATGTGTGTTTACTGCAAATGATTATATTTGAGTACTGGCCTGGATTAGGAACTGTCTTGAAAGTCCTCCTTTGTAGGGCTTTTGCCTGTTTTAGATGCTCACTTGATATTAAAAACAGGTGCTGAGACCCTGTCATGTTAAAAGTGCAGAGGGTCAGAGACACAGCAACTAGCCTTTTACCACCCATGCACACATTGCATGCTAGTTACCTGTTCCACGATTAAACTTTATTTTTGGTAATACTAAGCAAACTTCATCCCTCTGTTTGGTTATGATCTGGCTAAAAGGAGTAAGAAGCTTCAGCATCCTCAGATTTTCTGAGAAAACAGAGCGCAATAACTGGAGAGGGGAAAATCCTCCATACTGTTATACCTCATGCTCTCCATGTTAAAAACTTGCCAGGTTTTGAACAGTGTTCCATATGATGAGGCCTAAAACACAACTGAGACCTTTAGGAATGACAGCAGTATGTCTAAAATCCTAATATTAATAATGATAAGAATATGTTCAAGCAGTAGAAGAAAGGGAGTTGCATGCCACTAGAGAAAATTTCTTAAAAATGTGAGACTACTTTGATCCACACAAGCTAGTCATGGAACTATGTAATAAAGTTAACATGTGTGAATTTGTAGTTAAAAGATGAACCAATTAGAGACTGAATAATTTGTAATATAACTGATAACAGGTCAAAGCAAGGTTATTGGAGGAAATGGACTTGACTTTGCAAAGAACACTGGCTATTTGCAGGGCTAGTGAAAACTGCTTTTCAAATGAAAGTGTTAGTAAGCAGTGAAAGAACAGAAGTGCATCTCATTAAAAATAAATATCAGGGCATACAGTCAGAATACTAGACTATGGCAACAGTGAATGAGACAAAAACAATATAATGAGAAATGCCATATTACATATATGATCTGAAAGAAATTATATGTTTAATTTGCATTCAAATGTGGACTTCTCTTAGAAAAAGGAAGAGGTTTTTTCACATCCCTTTAGTATTTAAATAATGCAAACCCCCAGCAGAAATAAGCCAGAATTGTGGCTCACTTATTTACAAAACAGTCAAAGCTGTCAATGGTATGAGACAGAAAGTTATACGAAATCACCTGCAGTGCAACAAAAGCAATGTCCTCTGGTAGGCTTCCAGAAGAATAGTCCTCCATGTGGCAAGATAAAATTAAAGTCTGTATGGTTTTCTTTGTTTGTTTTATATAAGAACCAAGGAGCAAAGCAGCTCCAAAAATTATATAGGTGAAGTGGTGGGTGAGTCAAAGCTTTCACAGTCCCAAAGCAGCTCTCCAGATGTGTCTGCCATGAGAAATGCACATCCATAACAAAGGACCTCCACCTTCTTATGGAACCTATCTTAGGCACACACAGGGAAAACCCCCATGATGCTTGTCCTTGCCTGTACATTTTACACACAGTTCAGGACACAAACCCTACTGACTGTGAGATAACACAGGGAAGGTATAATGTCAAAGGACCCTATCTCACATGCATAAGGTATGATATTTTTCATTCAAAATTCCACAAAAGCACTACCAAAACCTAAAATATCTTGGCTGTAGATACAAATGGAGAAACCTTTCTTTGCCACAGCTAGGGCTGTGTCATATGAGAAGTGCAGAGGGCTCTAAATACACTACAGAGATCTAAATAACACATACTGGTTTTCCTTTAAAAAAACAAAGGCAGTGAAGGCATTTAATTTCTGATTTAGATCTGCTTAGTGACCACTTTGATAACTTTTCTCACACTTTTGAGCCATTCATCCTAGAGCTGCCTCTTTTCTTTGCCATGTATGGGTACTGTGCCATCATGATATCACCTTGGTGTGTTGGGCTCTCCCATACCTGTACTAGCAATGAATGCAGTCAAAATAACACTTGTTTCACATGGGAGAAAGCAAAGAAAACATACAAATGTACCATGGGTAGGAAGGTGCAGGAGAAAAAGCAAAAGCTTTTCATCCAGACTGTATAGGGTTTTCCTGGCAAAGTTTTGGTAGCAGGGGAGCTACAGGGGTGGCTTCTGTGAGAAGATACCAGAAGCTTCCCTGATATCCGATAGAGCCAGTGCCAGCCAGCTTAAAGATGAACCTGCGACGAACCTGCAGCTAGCCAAGGCTGAGCCTATTAGAAATGGTGGTAGCGCCTCTGGGATAACGTATTTAAATGAAGCCTTAGAGAGGAGTGAGACTGTGTGAGAGCAACAACCCTGCAGACCCCCAGGTCAGTGCAGAAGGCGGGCAGGAGGTGCTCCAGGCACCAGAGCAGAGATTCCCCTGCAGCCCGTGGGGAAGCCCATGGTGGGGCAGCCTGTGCCCCTGCAGCCCACGGAGGTTAGCGGTGGAGCAGATATCCACCTGCAGGCTGGAGCACATGGGTGCGCCCAAAAAAGGCTGTGTCACTGTGGAGAGCCCATGCTGGAGCAGGCTTCTGGCAGGACCTGTGGTCCCATAGGGATCCCACACTGAACAGTCTGCTCCAGAAGGACTGCATCCCATGGAAAGGACCCACGCTGGGGCAGTTTGTGAAGAGCTGTAGTGCATGGGAAGGATCCACATTGAAGAAGTTTGTGGATGACTGTTTCCTGTGGAAGGAACCACACACTGAAGCAGAGGAAGAGCATGAGGAGGAAGAATTGGCAAAGGCAGTATGTGATGAATTGACTGCAACCCCCATTCCCTGTCCCGCTGTGCCACTCAGGGGAGAGGAGGCAGAGAAAATCAGGAGTGAAGTTGAGCTCGATAAGAAGAGAGGGGTGGAGGGAAGGTATTTTTAAGATTTTGTTTTATTTCTCAGTGTCCTAGTCTGATTTAATTGGTAATAAGCTAATTTCCCCAAGTCGAGTCATTATGTTTTGGTCATTATGCTAATTGATGAGTGATCTCTCTGTTCTTATCTTGACCCATGAGTCTTTGTTACATTTTCTTTCCCCTGTCCAGCTGAGGAGGGGAGTGATAGAGCAGCTTGGTGGGCACCTGGCATCCAGCCAGGGTCAACCCACCACATAAACCCACTAACTGCAGCTGAAATGAAGCACCAAATGGGAAGCACCATAATGCAACTTTCACTTCAAAGCACATGCAGAGAAAAGATACGTTTTCAATAACACAACTGCACCATCCCCTTACGAGGTGAACCCAGATACTGCAGCACCCTTCTAGCTGTACCAGTGCTCACTATGGTTTTTACATTCGGGTACTGAGAAGCACCACATTTCCAGTGAGAAGGCTTCTGGAAGCATTGTGCTGGCAACAGCTTTTCACTTTCCCTTGTGCTCTGTAACTCAGTCAGAGGAGTTGCCTTCAGAAGTGAAGCAATGAACTGAGACTTCCTTGAAAACTCTGCTTACAGCTATTAGAACTCCAGGCAGAAAAAATGGGAAGAGAAGATGGATGAATGTGCTCCACACATTATGAAAATTGAAGGCAAGCATGAAATCTTGGAGGAACATGTGAAATAAAACCCCAACAATATTAAAGGGACACTGGAAATTCAGCCCCAAATTTTCTGCGTGGTTAAAAGAAGTACTTTGAAAAAGCCAACATAAATGATAACATCTGCCTGACTTTTAAAAAAGAACAGGGTTTTAGTTACTATTTACTTCAAACATACCAAATCTGGTGCTTCGTAAACAAACTGCAGCTTTTTGAATGGGAAGATGCACAGAAAATCTGAAGCAATCAAAATGGGTGCCAAGTTATAAAGAACTGCTTTGCCAATAGGGCCCTAGGAAAGGAAGATAGCACAGAGATGTTGAGAAAGATATGATGAGATGCAGCAACAGTGAAATATGTGTGCATTGGGAAAATCAGTAGCAGCAACTGTTAGGCCACTGCTTAATTGTTCATTACAAAGCTTTTATACCTCCTGAGCAGCATATATTGTGGGCAGCAAAACAGGCAGATATCGTGCTATAGAGATCTACCACAGAATTGCTTTGTTCCTCTGAAAAGGCAGGAGCTGACATCACTGAGTGGTATAAAAATCAGTAGGTGGTGGCTATCACTCAGGAGCAGCCGAGTACCAGGAAGCAGGTAATCTTAATTCAAAATATATGCAACTCCACATCTTCATAATTATGTATTTGGCCACTTCACAGGCCAGAGAAAAAGAAAGGCAGAAACTTAGCCAGAAGATGGGAACATGGGAAAGAGCAAAGTAGAAAGCAACTGAGCAAAAACGTTTTTTGTTCCCTAGTGACACTGTCCAAGTATATAAATCTAAGCAAGGCGTATGTAGGATGAAATATCAACTAGATTTTAAATATTCCTTACAAATTCACAGAAATAAAAGAACTGGAAATCATCTTGTCTGTGTCCTAAAGTTGGATCAGCTGTACTTTTGTCATTCCTGACAGATTATTTGCTTAACTTGTAAAGATCTCTAGTTCTGGAGCCTCCACAACCTCTCCAGCCAGCCTGCTCCATTGCTGCACCATCCCTAACGTCAGATAGCTTTGTCCTGTGCCTAAACCAAGACTTGCTACATTGCTTCCTATCCATCATGAGCATAGGACAAGCTATTCCTTCGTCTTCCCAAGGGTCTTTGAGGTATTGCAGCAACAATTTGCATGTCACCTAAAGTCTTTTATATTATCCTCCATGTAGGAATGATGTAGCCTGTGTATCACAAAGCTGGACCTTTGTGATACCATATAAATAGGAAAAGTGATACCTTCCCTGGACAGCAGAACACACAAGCCTGGTAATACTGCATGCTGACTGTGAAACTGTTCTCTTGCTCATGGTGCACTGTTGTATGTGCACTTGTATGCACATGCGTGCAGTCAGATCTGCTCCCTAATCTGACAAATTCAGAACTGTTCTTTGGCTGTCACCCACAACTTTTAAATTGCACAGCCAAAAAGAAAATCTACCCTTGACTGGTTCAACCCCAAAGAAAATAAATTATTGATGACTTCTCATCTCCACTGAATTCATATGAGGATAAGCAACCAAGCACAATATGGATGGTTCTGTGGCAAGTCAAGGTGACACAAGTGGAGCGGCCACGATCTCACCCCAAGCAGATAAAGTCTGCTTGAGATAATGATATTCCTGACCAAGCCTGCAGTAAGATGACTTTCCCTACTGGCAAGCCTTTCTATACAGATGGGTGCAGACTTTCCATTTGTCTCAGCTTTTAAGGTGTCCAGCTGAAGATGGCCTAGGGATTTGCTTCTCTGAGGACTATGAATTGAACTGAGAAAATCAGGTGCTGTCTGTAGTATCCAGTAACATGTGATGCATTTAAAATTACTCATTGCTTCTTGGAAAAGTATCCCATAAACTTTTCCTACATAAATGTCTGTTGTCCATTTGTCGGTTCTTCCTCCTGATGCCACGTAAGGTACATACCTGTCGCATGTCCTAACCTACTTTTAAGGGGATGGGGGCTTAGTTTTAAAAGCAGAACAGCAGCCAATCCCTCCAGATAAGGATTTACTGTTTTTCTTAACTTGTCCCTGTTGTCCCTGATATGAACATTGTGCAAGACGTTGTTGCAGGAAGGTTGCCCCACAAAATATGCTTACACTGCTATCAAAGATGGTAACATTTTGGTTTCTAGAACACAATTTTCCATACATTGGTTTTGAAAATTTTCTGTTTTTTCTAGGTGAGCCACTTGCCCTCTATTTTGGTTCAGATTTTGCTTGAGGCTGTGACCCAGAAAGAGGGTCCTTGACTTGCCATAATACCACAGTTGGATTTAATTTTAAAGTTATCGGCACACCTTTCAGCCATTTCTAGATGTATTTCTGGTGAAGGAAGACTGGTCTTTGGTTGTTTGCCAAGGGAAACAATGGAAAGGCCTTTTTTTTATATATATATTTGAGCTGAAGGCAGCCTGATAAAATGCAGTTTCTGCAATTTGTTGATTTATTAAACTATGCAGAAATTATTAATCATTCTAAGCATGAGAAATAACTCACTGGTTTCCTGTCTTGGTCTTACTCAACTTCAACTGACCTCTTTGATTCAACCCCCAAAGATGATTATTATTTATATTACAGCAACACCTAGAGGCTCCTACTGAAATCAGAGCGCTATTGCACAAAGTTCTGTACACACCCACAGAAGGTCATGGTCCTGCCTTACATTCTGTAGTCCAAACTGGTCAGCAAAAGAAATATAAGCAGAGAAAGCAGTAGGAGCCAAGGCAAGAGGATGCACCCATGCTCACACAGGTCATAGTGCTGGGACACACCTTTGGCACCTACATGTGAACGCAACCATGTCATCATCCTGCTCTCAGAGACCACAGCCAAAACTAGATGAATGCCACCAGTGCACTGAGGCCAGGAGCCAAGCTGCAGGAACCAGTGCTGGGGCAGTCCCCACAGTCACTGGTGGAAAAGAACCTATCAGGGCAAAGAGGCCCAAGATCCAACACTATCACATCCCAAGAGGACTTCTGAGTCCAGAGCAGGGATTAGAAGGAGAATGAGGATGGATGGTGGCTTGGCAGTGGTTTTGCTTACCAAAATGTATTGTAACAGCTCTGCTTCTGCATTCTAGCCCTTCAGTATCTATTTTGGACCTGATGAAGGGAAAATCTCTGGGCTTGCTTTCTCCCATGCTGCTCGGGGTTAAAGAGGGCTACAAAATGTAACAAGGTTTGGAAATCACTCAGCAGTGTTCATTGGTTGCTGGATCCAGCATTTATTAGTGGAGGGAGCTTCAGGTTTGAGGCTAAATCACTGGCTGGAGAGGACAGAAGCAGGCAAAAGACAAGGGGTACCACATCCGACCTGCAAGTTGGATGTGTAACAAGGATGATTTGGAAACACTGCAAAGAGCAAACTGATCCTGGTGGTAGTGTCAATAGCCTCCCCTGTGAGCACTAATTACATTATTACGAAAACAGACTAACACAAAACTGAAGCACAGAAACATACATTTAAGATCTGGCCTGATGCCAGTGTGCTCAAAGCACATTCTTCAGACCATCTGAATTATGATACTACGTTATTTGTTTTGCTGAAGAGCTCAGGAGCACTAATCCTCAATCTGCACCCCCCCGTGGTCCATGCCATAAAAATACAGAAGGCCAACCCACCACCTGCCCCCAAAAAGCTTACACTGCACATGCGAGATCAGAGGGGCACAGCCAGCCTAAGATGGTGTAGCCCAGCAAGATGGCTATTTGTCTCCAGGTATCCATGGTCTAGCTATTGTCAAGGCAAAGAATTTTGAAGGAGGATTTTGAGGGAGAACAGCGTGACTTTACTGATGTTTCCAGTGAGATTGTCATTAAGGAGGAATATAGATTTTTTAGTTATTTTCCCCTTCTGCCTGCAGTCTTCTTACTCCATACCTACCAGGTGAAATGTTCCAAAACAAATATATCACAATCTATTATAAAGAAACACCCAGACAAGCATCAATAGTTGCATGGGAACAAATAAGAACATTACAAACAATACATCAGGCCCTTGCTTGATGCTTCAAGCTTAAATAATAGCACCTTCCATTTCCTGGGTTGCAAACAGAAAGTATTTGCTAATGATCTTAGTAATTCACAAAACAGAGAAGAAGGGGAGAACCCCCACTTTATTTTTGGCAGATCAGATGATGCTGAAGAACATGTTTGTGCACGTGAGGGGAGTAGGGGAGCATGGGGCTGGAGCCACATGGAGGGGATTTGTATGCAATGGGAATAAATCTGTGAAAATGTGTAAGTGGAGCTGCAGAAGGAAATCTGCAGCCGCCTGAGCCAGGCGGTTGAATGGCAGAGAGGATGGAGGCTATTTGAATACTGATGTGGCCCTCACTTTCTTCCATTTCCATTAATGACATGCTCATCAAGGGCAAACAATGGGACCGGCTGCCTGCGCCTGTCACACTGTGTGGGTGCTGGGAATGCCAGGCTGTCATCCTGGGGCTGCATTTAGAGACCTGCACGCTAATAAGAAGTGCTCTGTGCCGTCAATGCAGACAGGTGCTTCCGAGGCTGGGACATGCTCCATTCCCTTCCCCTGAAACCCTCCTTTCTCGGCCCCCTGACAGACACCATGAAATGCACAAATTAACAGCCCCATCATGTTGGGCTGCTGCTGCCTGCAGTGAAAGCAGAAAATCAAGTTGTCACCCAGGGTGCAGTGATAAAGCCACAGCCTCATTTCTCTGTTGGTGCCCTATAATAGCAAATGCCAGACAGCTGGATGGATTGGGAGGTTTTAGATTAGGGTCGTGATGCACTTTGGCCACTGAATTAGCAGTTGCTGTTTTCATGCAGATCATTTGTGTGCAAAGCAAACATCTGGAGAAAGCAAAGGCTCAAGGGTCAGATATTCGATGCTTCTTTCCTCTAATGAAGCAGAAATAACAGAAATTATACAATGCCATTTGAAAAAAATTCCCCCTCTCAATGAAAAAGCAAAAACCCTCCTTGATTTTCCTTTAGAGACCTCCCCAGCAAATGCGAGACTGTTTGCAAGCATTTACCCATGGCCAAACTGAACAAGACTCTCAAACCAAGACAAACTTGTAATTTTACAACAAAGGTGACTGTAGAAAAGTCACAGCCAGTCTTTCTGGGAAGGCAAAAGGAAGGGAGGGTGAACTCTCCAAAGCATTTTATTTCCATAGTGCATCATTCCTCTCTAGCAGCGGGCTCTTCCCACAGCCACCCAAGACCCACTGCAATAAGAGGGTTTAGCCATTTTCACACGTGGTTAGATCAGCCGCAGGTGAGAACTGATGTCCAGAGCTCAGAATGCAAAGTGGGGCCAAAGCCACGCTGAAACTCCCGTTGCCTCCTCACAAAGGCAGGTACCTAGGCTTCTGAGTGAAAACCAAAGCCCAAATAGAACAGAAGAGAGTCATCAACAAGGGAGATGACAGTCGCAGAGACTGACCACCCAGACATTTGCCCTGCAGCAGATGCTGCACCAGCAATAAGGAACGCAGGGGCCTGAGCCCTTCAGACTCCAAGGAGTTTAATGACATAACTGCTTGAGAACTTCAACATAAAACAGGAAGAGCAACTAACGAAACTTACAACATAAAACCCCCCTCCTGTCATTTTTATAGTAATAGTAAAACACTTTATTGAATTTATGAGCTACATAATGACTATGAAGAATGTAACTTGAATTAGAACCAACTCAGAAGTATAATATCAACTATAAACCCTTTTCTATTACCCCATTCCTTTATCATCATCCTCTCCGGCTCTTTTTAAACCAAGGAATATTGTGTTCTTCAAAATTTAAGTCTGAGATCCATCCCCTAACTTTTCAATACAGCAAGCAAACCCCAAGTGTCCGTAATGGACACAGGGCCAAAAAATCAAGGCATGGCTCAGGAACAGACTTCACAGCTAGAGTTAAGAAATTACTGAAAAACCAAAAAGCGAAGAGCACTTCTGTGAAGGTTGCGCCTGGGGAGGCATGGGGGAATATCCCGAGGGTTTTTGTTGTGAAGCTGCGTAGCAAGATGCAGCATGGCATTATTAGGCAGTTCAGACCCCAAAATGCAGTCATCAGTGCAGACTTTCAAAACAAAAGCACAAACACACAACGCACCCCTGCACAGGTAGGAAGTCCATTTAGGAGCAGATGCATTAGCAGGACTTTGAAGCACCCTCTCTGGAGCCCTTTCAGTCCCAGGGTTTTGACATGAGCGATAAAATCTGTGCAAAGCCAGAGAATGCATTGAGGGGCTGTTTATATCCAGATCCATTATTTTTGCAGAGGTGTTTGTAAATGAATGATTGCGGGGGAGGGAAATGTACATAACACAGCTAAAGCAGCATGTTTTACTGTGTTTTCTGATTCCATTTTACTCCTTTAGTCTCTCTCGTCCCCAAGGATTTTTCTGAAGGGCTGATAAAATAAAATGGGTGAAACAAAGCCATAAGCCAGTTAAGTCTGAAAGACATGTCATCTCATCTAAAAAGAAGAAACGGACCATTTCCATGCCTAGGGCTGACAGCAACGCCTGAGCTAGCAATAGTGCTATTCCATTTGATTTATAGAATAATGGGGTGACAAATGATGACAAAAATAAACTTTTACTGCACTGAACTGCTCCTTTATTTATGAAATTTGGCCAAGTAGTGAAATCTTTTATCTGCAAGTTGTAACATGGAGTGGAAACGAGCGATTATGGTGTGGTAATAGTAATCCAGTGATGGAGGCCGAGTCAGTCGGAAATGGATTGAGGTAAAATAACTACCGCACCATGATAAATGTGAACAGCGCTTTGCTGACAGATGATCTAACAGGTGTTCATAACAACTATATAAGAGGATTTATTTATGACTAGCCACAGCCGCAGCACTGTAAATCAACTCCAGCAGCTGCACACCGCTGAAACCAAGTCCCTGATGGAGAAACAGTGCAAGAACCCAAAAGAACACAATTCACTCCAGAATCTTAATCATCAAATAATGTGTTTCTTTAAGCAATTACACCACAGTGCAGAATTAGAATGACTTTCAATTACATGAAGCTGAGCCACCAACTAACTTTGCCCAAATGCAGGCATTGGCAGAGGCCCACAAATCCAGCTGGAGCAGAACAGTTTCTTTTGGACCTGGTGTCAAATAGGTGCCCTGTTGGTTTCCCCCCTGCCCATCCTGATAAAATAAGCCACTTTGGTGATGTTCTGGCAGGGTACCATGACAGAAAGGGCAAGAGGGACAGAAAGGGCTCCTCTCTTTGCCTCACCAGTCCAAGCTCCATCAGTGAAATTATCTGATTACCAAAACCAATGCCAAATCCCACCAAAACGCTGCAGTCTCACATGAGGTCTTTAAATCCAAATCATCCTGCTGGCTTGCTTTAGAGCATGGATCTGGAAATATCTGCAGACAGACAGCCGAGGGAGGAATCAACAGTACCAAGTGGGACAGGTACATGTTTTTTGCCAGAATTGGAAAAAACAGTCCAAAAAATAACTGAATTTGTAATTCTTCCATCTCTTCTACCTTCCTTGCAACCGACACTTTAGATCATATGGAACACCATTTACTTTCTGAACAGAATTCAGCAAGTGCTGGTATGCTGTGCAGTACCGATGTGCACGCAGAGTGCAACTAAACGCCTAGACATCCTCACACAAATACAAAAAATATGGGCAAACCAAAATGAAAATGATAGGAAGTAATAAATACTGGGGGATCAGATTATTATGTGTGTGAAACACCATCTGTGAAGAGAAGGAAGTGCTGCCTGCAGCGAGGTACATTAGTACAAGCTTCCAGGCACCATTCAGAAGACCCGGGGCCCTGCCGCGTGGCGGGGCAGAGCCAGCCGCGCCGTGCCAGGCGGCAGTGCCAGGCTGCAGCCCCAGTGCTCGCCCACACGGGCCTGCTCAGGGTGACCAGGTGTGGAGGCTGCCGCAACAGGGAGGTCACATGCCCACCAAAGCCTCCTGGGCTGGCCCTAGACTGCTCAGCCCACACCTGCCCTCCGCTTGGGATTCAATTACAAACCTTCACTAAAGCAGCAGGCCTTTCTGGAGGCCAGTACGCCATGGGACTCCTGCCTCCACAGCCCAGGAAAAGGGGCTTGCTGCCTCTCCTCCAGCCTGCCCACCTTCCTCCTTCACCCAGGCAGGGTGCTGGCACCTGGGGGCCCCCTCTGGCGTCCCAGGCATGCCCAAGCCAGGTGTGCAGGGGTGCTGCGGGGCGAGCAAAGGCTGCTCCATCTGCCCTCAGAAGCCACGGCTACCGGGTCTTAACTCGGGGGACACCTGCAGCACTGCTACCCGCCAGCCTCCCTGGTTGCCTAGGCCTCAGAGCCCTGTGAACGTGAATGTCCTGTGGTCGCTGCTGGTGCTCTGAGGTGATGAGGGGCAGCCTAAACCACTCAGATGCGGCGTGTGGCAGAGGGAGAAGAGGGGATGCTGCCTCTCCTGTCCTCCCTGCATCTCCCTTCCCTGCTCTGCTCCAGCTGCCAGGCTTGGGGTGCTGCTGTGAGCCCAAGCTGGGCATTCCACAGTTCAAGGCAAGGCTGAACTCTGCAGGCAGGCTCACTTTTCCCAGCTGTCTCCCTCATCCACCTGCCGTTAGCCATCACTAAAACGGCTGCCAGCTGTAGCTGGTACAAGACAAGGTTTTTCACCACCTTCCTACTGCCCATCAAGAGTCCACCAGCATTTTTACTGGATGGGAGGGTGAGAAGGACCTGAGTGCAATAACAGCTCTTGCTCTTTCTTAGAGGAACAAGGTGACTTGTAAGCTGATTTTACAAGGCTTAGTCTATATCCTTCCCATCAAGGAGAAAAAACAGGTGCGGGCTGAGGCAGAGGCAGGCATGAAGATGTGGATGGTGGCTCACAACACACTTGCTTCTTTAGATGGTGCTAAGGGCAGAGCTGCTGTCCCCTTCCCTCTCTGAAAGCCATGACTGGGAAGGTGGGCAAAGGAGGAGGAAAGTCACCAGGAGTGGGGTGAGAATAGGCTGTGGTGGAAGCCAGCAACACTGATTTTTGCCTTCTCTCTTATACATGCACAATGGGAAAAAGGAGTGTAGAATAACACTACTAGTAAAGATACATTTATATGGACCAGACTATATACAGGGATTTAAGTGGATCAGGATTTGGAACAGTACAGTCACAGCACAAGCTCAGAGGTACCAGCCACTGAAGAGCAATTCACCGTGTACCTTCTGAAGCAAAATCAGTCAGCTGTAGGACTGGAAATGCAGTGGTGTTCACCATCTCTTTCTCTTCCAAACAGGTTCACTGGACTGTGCACAAGTATACCAGATAAGGGTAAGAGCAGAAGCATTGCTTTTACCAGGGTTGTGCACAAAGGCTCTTATCGGCAGTGAAACCACACTACGAAAACACAGCAAAGCCTGGTATCTGCACCACAAAATATTTAATATAAGTGTTATAAAAACACACACTTCATGTAAAACAAACAAGAGTGTGGGGAAGGGCAGAAAGACAAACTGACAGAAAATGAAGGGAACAGAGCCCAATCCTCATTCAATCCAATGCTTGTTTCAGGCACACATTGGAAGTCAGATGAGGGCTTGGGAGGATTCAACTTACCTGTACATTGCTTACTAGAATCCTTGTTAGGGTATTTAAGTGCCAAGTTAAAATTAATTCAAGCATATAAGATACTGTATGCAAACCCACACAATTCAGTAATTGAATATTTTAAAAGAAGAATTAATACTAACTATGGTAATGGACTATTGCAAAACAAAGTGTGTAAAAGGATTTAATCCTATCACCAAATATCAGTAACCAGCCTAAGCCTCAGATCAAGAGGATTTAGAGCCCATGTGGTTTTTTAGGTCCTATCCAATACGTACCTGGATATTCCTTTGCTAATGTACATTTCCTGTTTTGTTCCTGTTTTAGTAAACATCATCTCGTAACAGCAGATGATGAGAGCTTCAGTACATGTTGTGTTTAAAACAGGGGAAAAAAAGTTAATTCCTTCCTCCAATTTACATATATTGCTTTAGAAATGTTACAGAATACCACCTGGTTCCTGAGTTAGTAGGAAAGATCATCAGGAAAGCCTAATTTATCTGTTCTACGCCATTCATTATTTCATACATTGTATCATGGCCCTGCTCTAAAAACACTTCCATTATTTCCATTATCATTTCACACGGTATTGTATTTATATCTTCCACTACTTTGTTCCTAGCTCTAGACTCATTCCTGCTTCTGCTATTTTTAGTTAGAAATTAGTTACTAGAATTAAAGCAGGCTATGCACGAAAAGATATTATCCTTTCATACAACATCATAAAAAGTAAAAGGAATAAGAGGAAAAAAATTGTTACTTTGACTGTCATGCATCAAGCCTATGTTCATGTTCTGCCATCCATAGAAATATAACAGCTCTTCCCTACATCCTATCCTTTCCAAATGGTTTGAGTTATTTTGGAATAATTGAATTTGAAAAGTCAGTTATTTAAAAAAAAAAAAAAAAAAGAAAAAAAAAGAAAAAAAAAAGAAAAAACCTCTTCCTCTTCACAAGGGGAAACATACGTGTGTGTGGGAACAACCAGGAAGAAAAGAAGCAGCAAATTGTCAATCTCTCACGATGCAGAAACTTTCTCATCTGCTTGCCTGTGCTCTTGTTGCAGAATTCTTCAATCCGTAATTACCAGCATCAGTTTTAAAGCTTGGATTAGTTCACAATAATCTTGGGAGTCTCTTTGAGTTTTACTTACCTTGGGCATGCGTGAATTCAACAGCTAAACAAATTATACTCAAATTTCCTACTGATGATAATTTATTTCAGTTTGTAGTTGTTACCGGTTTTCCTGTTTCTGCAGGTTCCGTTGCACTTGAACCCTTCATAATTTCAGTAATTAACCCTCACCTCCCACTCTCTAAACTGGACCGCGACAGAATTCCCTCACCATCTTAGCAAAGCCCACCTCACCAGTACTGCAATACTATGCTTTAGCCTTGCTCCTGCGTCTGAAGTTGGCATGTAGGTACATTCCAAGGCTGCCTAGGTCTAGATTCTCACTGAAGCTGGGTGCTTCTCGTTGCGCAGCTCCTTGCTGAAAAGCCTGCCCACAGAGATGGGAGTTGCTGCTACCTGCTACATATAAGTCACTCTGAAGTGAATTCTAGGTTGCACTTTCGACTAGTACTCTACTTCATATCCTAATAACCTTTAATATGCCTCTATGAATGATGAAAAGTATGAAAAAAAGTGAATTAGAAGTGATACACAGCAAAACCAAGAAACTATTGCTAACTGGCTGAATTATGACTGAGTGCAACTTCCACTATTAATGTAAGGCATGTACATGTGCTCATGCTTAGGTTTTTGAAGAGCTCAGCTTTATTGTATGCAGAGATATTTTACTATTTAAATACCTGTCTTTATTTATCTCCAAGTTGTTGTTTGTCAAAGGCAGCATCAATTTTCAAATCACACCACCAGCCTAGATACCTGTATCAAGAGTGTTTGAACCACTGGAACAAGTCACAAAGTGTAGAAAAAATGTAAATTAACACCAGAACTCCCCAAATATCCTTACTATACACATTTCTGGGCTTCACTATTAAAATGTATAAAATACTCTGGGAAGGCAGAAATTACTCAGCAATGTATATGACTTATACAGCATTAATATGCTTTCCTTTGATTTATACTGTGGTACAAGAAATAATTCTCGTCTTCTCCTTTACAAACATGGCTGAAGCTTCTGGATTTCGGTCTTTTCTCAGGAAGTGTGGTTCTGCACCTTCCCCTCACCACCTTCTCACTGAGTCTTAATGTCAAATACTATGCAGACCACTAGGCATTTTCTCTTAGATGATAGTATTTCCTATGACGAATAATTTTTCATGTTTGAATAACTTTTGATACCACACTTGAAAACTGTAATTCAAGAAAAACCTTACTGCAGGATTAGGACTTCAGAAAATAATGTAAATGTTGATTAAGAACATGTATATTTCTGTTGAGGGCATAAGACTCTTGTTTCTTTGTCTGAGAAGTACCAGTGCATTTTGGGTGTTCGCAAAACCTAGCTTCTACACAGAAGTACAATTTACATAACTAAAAAACTCAGCCCCTCTTCAGGATCTGCCAATAAACTCTACTGCACATTGGAGCTACCTTTTAGTTCTACTGAATTTTGGTAGAAAATTTTAGAAGAATTTTCCGGTGTACAGTAATGCAATATTTCTGATGAAGGCAGTATTTCCTATCATCCAGAAAGCTAAACCAAAACAGTGCCATTTAGTCAGCACCAAAGGACCATGCAAGGGTCCTGGTGACAAAGCAAGTGTACAGTTATCCAAATATCTTCTCCATGTCATAAAAACATCTGTGGCACAGCCATGAGTTAGTAAGAAAAGCCATGTCGGAAGCAAGGAGAACTGATACGAAAAGACAAAGCTCAGCACCTTCAGTCCTACCATGTAACCTGAACATGAAGGGAAGGTCAAAACCAGCGACACCCAGGCTACAAGCAGAAAACTGAGTGACACAAAGGTTGCACAGCTGTTGGTCTTCTCAGCCCTTGAATTTCTTCTTTTTGCCTTAAGCCCTGGTTCATGCACAGGTGGGATATGTCTTAATCTCAGTTTACAAAAGAAATCTGAAGCAAAGATCTGAACAATTTATTAAGCTAGATGACAGTATTTGCCACAAAAATCTAATAATCAGTATTTCATATAATACTAATTTCTAATAATTCAATCAGTATTTCATGAAGGGGCCAATTTGAAAATAGGCAGACTGGCTTTGTTTAGTAACAGAAATGTAACTGCATAGCAGAAAACTACAAATTAGGAGCACAAACACTGGGTACTTTCACAAGAACAGTTTGCTGATGCACATGTAGTGTCCAACCTTGTTAGTATTTACTTTAATTAACCATTTATATACAATACTGGAGATCCTTGTTATCAGTTCTCTACCAAAACAAGAAAGAGGGAGCCTCTGCTCATAGCACTACTTTATTGGCATCTTAACTGAAACATTTGAGAAAATGGCAGCAGGTGGGAACAATGTTCTTAACAGACAAGTTCAGGTTTACAAGCATTTCCAGAAAGCAAACACCACTTGCTATACCTATTGTACTTTTACACTTAAGCAACAAAATCTCTTTGAAGCATATAGTTGTTGTATATGCTGCTGGAGCCTACCTGCCATTTTAACTCAGTTTTCAAGCAGTGTGATTTCCCTTGAACTTTATCATCTAGTATCTGTCCACTACAGTGGGGAAAATGGATGGGGAACAAAGGTAGCGGGGGAAGGGAGCAGAGAGGGAAGGTCTAGGGTAGAACAAATGAGAAATACATTTAGAAGCGCAGATAACTGACAGTAAAATATATGTTCTTTGGTTAGCACGCAGAGAAAAAAGGAAAGGACTTGCATACATGATAGATACACACTAGCATTCTAAAGCAGAAGACAAGAATGTCAAGAGTGTATTCTTCCCCCACTGCCAGATGGAAGGGCTATTATTATAAATGAAAGGCAGCAGTAGTGGATGCCAGGCACTTTTGTTGCGTGCCAGATTCTGAAGTCCAGATGTAAGCAGGTTACCCCTGGGACAGGACAGGCTTCAGCTCCCGCAGCAGAATAGAACCAATCACGGTTTTCTCAGTGTTTATGACGAGCTGTGCTGTAGAGCTCTCCTTCAGCTCCACTGTGACTAGCATCAGTGACCCACTGTGCACAGTCTTAGCTGCAAACCTGGAGGGGGAAGGAAAAATAAAAAATGAAAAATAAAAATCACCGAGGATCTTTAAGGTCAAAGACTGCTAATATTTCTTTCTGCAAAAGTGAAATGAGCTCAAATATAATAAAATGCCTCCAATTTCATTAATGTATTTCAGGGGATAAACCATAAAAACCTCCATAAATTCTTCAGAAAGAATTTGTTCAGCATTGCGTAAATATTTTTGCATTTAAGAAGGACAAAAACGTGTCATGCAAAGTTATGTATTTAATAGTACAAACTAAATTCTATTTAAATAAAATCTTAATGTAAACTCTGTTTCTTCAGTTTGCCTACCATACTTGTGCACACGGACAGCTGGAATTCAGCTGTAGAGAGTTTTCCATGGATAACTATCACTTGTGTCCCAAAGAAAATGCAACTATGCTAAATGTAGTAGAAAATTCCAAACTCCCAAACTGTTGTACTGTCAGCAAAGTCCATCCTCCTGCCATCGGGAATTAATTCAAACTAAAAAAAGTCAAAGATATAAACATCCAACATGATAATTTGAAATGATCCTAACAGCAAGAGACCAAATCATTCTGTCTGTTATCTTCAGAATAATTAATCTTGAAATTGTGACCAATATTTCTAAATATAGTTCCTAAAAATCCTACAAAGAAAAAAAATACCCACAAAACAAAACAAAAAACTCCAAACCAAAACAAGCCTCCCCAAAATCTGCCACAAAAATATCCAACCAATCAGATAAACAAAAGTTAGGACTAATGCACTGTTACTAAATTCCAAGACATGAAGAACCCACTAATTACATGGAATTAAAAGCAAAACTAACCTTTTAAGCACCACAATTGACTGAAAAGCCATTTTAGGCACAATGAACTTCTGTCAATCCTGTTAATTCATTCTACATGCACAGCCAGGCCCAAGAGATGGGAAGGAAGAGGATGGCAACAGCCTCCTCTTCCATCTTCCACAAGGAGCACACCAAGCTTGATTTTTTCCTTCCCCCCACCACCCTTCCTTACTTGACAACAACAAAGTTGCTGCACATGGGCTTTTGAAAAAACTAACAAGTGTAGAGCAGGTCTGTGACCCAGTCTGACCCCACTTTGCAGGGCCAATCTCCTCTCCTCTTTCTGAATGACACGTGTCTGAATCAGAGCCATCTGCCTCAATTTGCGAAACATCTTCAGCCACAATAGGACCCAGTTAGCCCTGACAACAGCTCACAATACAGAAAAATCAAACTGCTGGGCTGACAGCATGCTGTGGGCTATTCAAGAGCAAACCAACTGGTCAGTGTCTCATGTCTGACAATTAGCATGGGCCTTGCAAAGCGCCTACCCAAGCCCTTGGGGATCTGTTTAATTACCATCAACATAAAAGAGGGAGTTTATCAGGAGATACTCAAAAAACTTCACTCCAGACTTAATTAAAATATTAGCCACTTAAGCAGGAAGCAGGTTCTCTTTAAACGAGAAGTAATTTCTGTCTTTTTTCTTTTTAAACTAAGCATATCAAAATCTCATAACACATTATACTAATTAAGGAAACATGGGGCACTTCCCTAATGTCACCCATCACAGGTCAATCTATTTCTTTTGTCCGGATTACAGATACATTCAAAGACCTCTCCCTTTAATAGGATGTTCTAAAACAACGTTACTACTATAAAAATTACCTACTTAGCTAGTTATATTAATGATTTCATCTATTTGCACTGCAATGTAAGAGATGACTATTTCTCTTGTTGATTTTGACAGGGGGATAATTATAGAAACAATAGTCTTATTAGTCACTTTATTTACTTAACGGTTTCGTCTTGGGACAACACAGAAGCAGATTATGTCTGAGTATGCACATAAATAGGTTGGTAGTTGGCACTCCTGCTGTGTTTCATAGCCCTGAGGCTTGATTTTACCCTCTTTTATTAAAAGCTGAAAGTGATACAAAGTCAGCCTTCTGCGAAAGCCAAGGTGGCCCAAAGCATCACAGATGAGTTTTGCACTGGTATTTTTACGTGTACTTGCAAAATCACATGGGGGATTCAACAGCACTTTTCCATACCTCTGAACAAAACATGTAACATCAATAAAAAGTGAGTTTGTATGTGGTTTGCAAGGTGCAAAGGGTCTGATACTTGGATAATTTTACACAAAGTGTCAGTATGCATGACTAGCAGTGGTTGATCGGTTTATATCAATGGTCTGGAATTGCTTAGTGAAAAAAGAACTGGAACAGAATGGGATGACGTATTTCATCATTAAAAAAGGGTGTATAGAAGGAACAACCACACAATGGGTTTACCACTGCTTTTGAACTTTGAAAATCAAAATCTGCTTCTTAAAATAGGGAAGATAAGCATGTTTGTGTTAAAACTCCCTTTAGAAACAAAATTATGTGATCTGTGAAGCTGAATACAGTTATAAAAGGATGAAGCAGTTGACTTTTGGTTAGAAGACACTAGCAGCAAACCTGTTTTCCTGATTATTTAGATGTTTTAAATATATCGGCATTGAAAGATTTTGGGTAACAGCTGCTTTTTGACTAAATATATGTTCCTGTATTTACATGTTTAGTTTTATCGTAAGTCCACGTGGATTTTCCAAAATGTGTGTTGTGCTCAACTAAATACTTAGACCAGAAACACATTAAAAAAAAAATCTTTCAGCAGCAAAAATTAATTGCTTTATATAGTAGATATTTATTCTGTGCAAGAAACTTATTTTTCCCACAAGGTCAGTAATTATTTTTTACTTTTTCTGAAAGTTGATATTGCCTTAAAGGTTAGAATTTAAATTAAAAAAAAGAAAAAACAACAACAACAAAAAGAAAAAAACATAATAAACCCAATCAGAATTCACAGACTGAAATAAGCCTTGGAAACTGCACTGTGGTACGTTAAAATCTAGCTTGTAAATTGGTTGTTTTTAAGTCCAAAAGAGAGAATTTGACCTATGGACAACTCTTAACATAAGAAGTTTTATTATGAGCATGGTTCTGTTGCAACAAATGATGCATCAATGAATATGAAAAAAAGTAAATGAGAATACCATTCAGAAAACAGAACCAAATATTTACTAATAGTTTCAAGATGGCTGTTTCTGCTATACTGCAGTTACTTTCTAGTTTTCTTTCTGTGATAAAATTAATTCTAAAGCTTATTTTACATCACTAAAAATATTCAGGAAGATTTGCAGCTGTTAACACTTTTCCCATTTAAAAAAATCAAGACAGATTAGAAACATAACAGTGTGAGATATATTTGCTTACTCTGAGTTTTTCCAATTTTTTTTTTTGTTAAAATATTCTGAGGATATGTGACATTGCAAAAAAAGAGGAGCTGTTCATGCATTATTTTTACATAAATATAGTACGTATCAGTAAGTAAGGAAATATATATTAGTAATCAAATTCCAGATCAACATTAATGAAGTACTGTATGTTTTTTGAAAGTCATTCAGCCTTTCAAGAGTTAAAAATCAAGTACATATTCTTTGTCGTGAAAATAAGATTTGTTAATGATTATCACATAACAACATTTGATTTATAGCTGATGTAACGGAAAGACACAGTGTATCAGATACTACAATGTGAAAGCATTTGCCAAACACAGGCTTTTTAATGATGACTAGCCTGACTGCAGACTAGCAGTTATTTTTTATTTGTAGACTGAAAATAGCTACAATATACAGGAAAAGCATTTTTACAGGGAAAGGTTATGAAAATTCCATGCCAGTGAACAGACAGCAACACAGTAACTCACTCAAAATCTGCTCTTAACATTCAACATTTGAGAAAGTAAATTTACACCTGAACACTCACTATCAGGACATTTGTTTACAGCAGTGCAGGATTTGTTACACATAATTCAACAGCACTAAAACATACATTCTATCCTGTCAGGCACTCCTCTTCCTCTTTGGTTTTCCTGTTCTAGCAGAATTTTCTTCTTTTTCTGTCCTACTGCTTACCAGAAACAGTGGCAACAGCCCATGGAGGCTAAAACTTGTTTTTTTCTCTGCCCTTTCTTTAAATCTTGTACATGAAGCCTTCAATTACTGCCTGCTGAAGCAGACAGAATCCTATTAGTAAGAAAGACAATCAGAAGATGCAATGCCCTGCCCTAGCTGTAGAAAAATAATTAGTCCAAAGTTGACAAATGTATAATCAAGTTATGCAATGAATATATTCAAAGGGGGGGAAAAATTCTGCTCTGAATTAGTCTTCAATTTACAGATCTAAGAAAAAACAACTACGAAGTACCTTCCAGTGTATCAAGTGGACAATAAAAATATTTGTATTTTCAGTAGTCTAAATCTTCACCTTAATCTACTAAATTCTATCTATGTACAGGTTTGACTTTTAAATTAACATTTCATCAAATAATTGGCTAAATTATTAATTACTTGTAATCATACTCTGAGTAAGCCTTAAAACATGAAAAAGAAGTGTTTGGAATAGCAATACTATGTATTAGTTCTTACCTGGGGACAGAGTAAGCTTAATACTAAAACATAAGCAGAAATATACTCACAAAAAGAAGGATATTTTCTTAAACTAGCGATTTTAACCTCCAGAAAAAACCCTACTTGTTTAACATTGGTTATTAATCATAGAATTTAATGAATATTTACCTTAAAAATAGTATTATAATTTGACATTTTCTTTTTTCCAGTACCTTCATACAATTTTAACACTATTTTAGAATAAATTGTTCAAAATACCTAAATCATTACCATAATGTAAATATTTGCAATATTAACTCTTTTTTGGTTTAATAAAATAATAAAACAGCAAAATAAATTCCGGTTAAATCTGTACTATATTTTTACCACTTTTAGTTCTCCTGTCAAAAAAGATTTTTCGTCCTCAGTTGCCAGTGAGCAGTTGCAATATACCTCTAACAGAAATGCAGGAATGAAGTGAGTCTTCTGAACTTATTGCCCAATACAATATGTTCAAAAAGAAGTTGCATGAATTTTTTGTCATCTTCCAAATTTAACCTTTAGTCAAAAAATTTCAGCATTTTTATATGAAGGTATTTGTATTTCCTCCCCAAAACTTCAATAAACTAAAAGCCTGAAACAAAATATTTGCTCCTCACACCTATTGTAATTATAATTGTAATACTCGATCTATTTTGTTTCCCCATCTAGTCAGTTATTTTTATTTTTCTTAAAAGGCATTTAATATGATAAGTATTTGAGAATTACATACAGTCCATTTTAAAAACAGGCTATAAATTTTAATTTGCAGAAAAATTATTTAATTCCAAGAAAGTTCCCATACAGAAAAATAGTAAAACATTTAACTTCTTCAGAGAACTTTCAAATAAAAGATACTCTTCTGTTCGGCTATTTTAAAGTGTTAAATGTTTTCTGTTTAAACAACTGGCTCAGAAGGTTCCTGTTTGTTTTTCAAAGAAAATGCTGCACATTATTTTTCACTTTACAGCATTCAGATACAAAAGCAGTGCTGTCCTCTAGTGGACAGCAAATAAGCTACGCTAGAACAATCTATTTTGATTAACGTCCTATCTAAAATGACTCACTCATATACTTTCAATGTTAACTTCAAATTTAATTTCTTTAAGTTATTTTTAAATTTTGAGACCCATATGTAAGGTCCTTAAATACAACAATATATTTAAAATGTTAAGGGCCTTAACATTATGTTGTAGAAAGGCATTCTTGATCAAGTATTTCGTACCAGTTAATCAAAATCCTTATATGCTGCAATACATGAAAACTGCATTGATACATACAGGGCCCTTTTGTTAGCAGGGAGAAAATATCAAGGTTTTGAAACATTAGGATTGGATTAAGAAATTAAGGAATATCTAGTAGAAACTACCGATTAAGTACTTTCATGTTTAAAAAATTCAGTTTTCATTTTCTCCTACCATAAAAATATTTATTAAGGATAGTGACTAACCAGAAAGACTTTTAGCCCTGGCTGACAAAAATAACATAAGTGGTTATGGGCTTTTTTTTTTTAAAAAAAATAAAAAGAAGTGCTAGAATTACTTCTAGCATAAATTGAGAAAACATTAAGAGTTTACAACTTTTGGCTACAATAAAGCCTGAAATACTGTGGACATGGATATACTATTCCATTTATATTTCGATCTCCTACAGGTAAAGGCTACCAGAGAAACTGTTTTGCCTAGGGTATTTAGCTCTCTGATTAATTCCTACTTGAGAAACTAGGAAGCAAAATCAGGGCTGCAGGTCTACTACAAGTTTATTTACTCGGCTACCCACTGCAGCTCTCTCGAAGAGCAGAAAAAGATGACTGTGCCCCACGGATAAGGAACCACAGAAGCAGAACAGCCCACATAACTGCATCAAAGGAGCTACTGCCAGAGGTAGATTTCACTTCATTTGAGCTCTCTGACAGGCCAATTGCTTAGTAAAAAATCTTAGGAAAGATTTCTGTGTGCACACAAAGCAGTAAAGTTCTTTAAAAAAGTCTTCCTGGATTTGTAAGACCTGTTTGTCAGCTACTGAAAACAGGTTTGGATTCAAATGGTGTAACTATAAACAATTTAGATTTCTCAGAAATTTCTACACTATGCTTACCCCCAACAGACAGGTGATAGCCCCTCCTTTCTGACACGCTGGAAGCAGATGCAGTTGTTAGTTATGGTAAGCTGATGGGGTCTGATCACCAACTTTCTGCCTAAGAATTCTTCCAAATTCAGTACAAATTGAAAGATCAAAAACACAAGAAAAATTTTCCAGGTAGATCCCTTTAAATGGGGTTTTGTTCAATATAAACCTACCTACAATCACATACCTTTTCTCCCCGCATTGTGTTGCTAGATTTAAAAACATGTGGGGAGGATAACTGATTACTAAGCACACCATTCTCTGATAATCAAAATTGTCTGTAAGCAAAACCCTCTTTCCTTTGAGAATCAGTCTGCCAATATACTATAAATGGGACATGACAGGTTGCAAAATGATAAAAAGGGGTGAATACAACCAGACTGTCAGTCTGATGCACGGGGTGGGGAATAAAGACTGGTGAAAAACAAGTGTTGATCCTTGGATTTCTGTTTTTTAAGCATTTTATGCAAATTTCTGTATTGCTAGTTGCTTTTACATTCTTCAGCACTTCAATACTCATCCATTGCAATGTGCTTAGTGTCATATTACCTGATTTTTACACAGTAAATTTTTGATTTTGCTAAAGGATAGTAATGCAAGTCTCCAAAAGACAGGTGGAAGATATTTTACATCTTGTTCAATGCTTTCTTATTCACAAAATCACAGGTCGTGGGTACAGTAAGCAATGATGTACTACACACAGCAAGAGCTGAACAAACTGGCATATCTGTTTGGTGCACTCAAGTGTCCTTAACAAATACAGATCCCAGAAGCAGCATAGTCACTGCATGCAGCTGTGGTTGAGCTCAACAGACCGGCCCCAGCAACGAGCAGAAGTGCTGTTTTGTGCTTCTTGTTTAAAAACTAGCTTGCTTGGTGCTAATTCAGGTGTCTACTATGACAACACACTAAGAAATGACAATCCTTCCTCTGCAAGTTCTGGTGATCTCTATAAAAAAGATCTATAAAAGATCATTTCTATAAAGAAGGTATTAGAAAAAACACTGTCATGATTTGAATGGAGAAGGATTTAAAAATGTGAAATGGCTGTTCTGAAGCAGATTAAAGCTTCAGTGTTGAAAGAAGCTGAGGTTTGATTTTCTCTGGTTGTCCCACATTGGGGTGTTGAAATTACAGACTTGACTGTCTCAAATTAGAGTATGGAAATTAATGCTGTCATGTATTGCAAGAGTGCTGGTCAATGGTAAAGGCCATCCTGATGAACTGCAGAACAGAGATAGGTATGACACCATGCTCACTTTCTAGCCCAGCTCTTTCCTAATTGTGGATTTCTTCCAAAATACAACAGCATCAGCAGACTAGAGTCCAATGGATTATTAAACAAGTTGAGGTTGACTAAAATTTGTTTTTCATATCCACCCTGATGGGTTCATCATTTATCTCACTGACTGGTTGGGCAGCATGCAAGTAAAGTCTTCCAGAATGAAAGATATGGAAAAGGTGTTCTACCTTGCATCACTTTCCAGAGCCACAGTCATTGAGGGAAATAATCTACTAGAGTACAATGCATTCCCTTTAAGAAATGCTTCAGAAAGTGGAAGGCAGAGAGGTAGGCAGGTAAAGATGGCCTGATTCTCCATCCCATATTCTGACATCAGTGGAATCACACAAGCATAAGACAAAGTGAAAGCCTGAAGAAGCAAATCCAGTTTTTGATCCCAGCTCTGAACGGACTTTCTGCAGCATGCTACTGCCAAGACATTAAAAGCTTTTGTAACGTATTTTGCAGGTAGTGGGAAGAAATGCTTTCTAGATGTATTTCCATTATCTTCTTCCTAAGCCAATTTGCCCTGAAATGCCTCTTCTTCATGCAGAGGGCCTTATGTAATAGTAGACAATATTTTGACACTTTCAAGAGGATCAGAAGAGTATTCAAGTTATTCAAGTCTTTTTAAGATTAAAGTTAAGTCTGCAACTAGTCTTGTCATTCTATCACCATCTGTTGTCTTTTGCTATATTCAAAGTGAAGAAAATTAAGATTACCTACCCTGATAGGAGGTTATGGAGCTGAAAATGAATAAAGGAAGAAAAGACCTGAGGAACTTTCAGAATATTCATCTGAAAGGAATAAGCAACACATCTTGAAAGTAGCACTAGCATGAACAGCATTTCTGGATAAATAAGGCTTGTGTTGGTTAAAAAGAAAATTACTGAAGATCTTGAGTTTAATAGTGTCTCCATCTCATCACATTTTGAAATATGGAAGAACAGCCTACAATTTTTTTTTTTTTTTTTTAATATGTAACACAATTGTTGTGGTTTAACTCCAGCCAGCAACTAAGCCCCATGAAACCTTGCTCATTCCCACCCTGGTGGGATGGGGGAGAGAATTGGAAGGGTAAAAGTCAGAAAACTCATGGGTTGAGATAAAGACAGTTTAATAGTTAAAGCAAAAGCTGCTCATGCAAGCAAAACAAAACAAGGAATTAATTCACCACTTCCCATCAGCAGGAAGGTATTCAGCCATCCCCAGGAAAGCCGGGCTCCATCACATGTAACGGTTACTCGGGAAGACAAACACCATCACTCCCAGTGTCTCCCCCCTTCCTCCTTCTTCCCCCAGCTTTCTATGCTGAGTGTGACATCTACAATGTGGAATACTCCTTTGGCCAGCTGGGGTCAGCTGTCCTGGCTGTACCCCCACCCCCCCAGCTTCTTGTGCACTCCCAGCCTGCTTGCTGGTGGAGTGATGTGAGAAGCTGAAAAGGCCCTAACTCTGTATAAGCCATGCTCAGCAATAACAGAAACATCCTGAATTACCAACACTGTTTCCAGCATAAATCTAAAACATAGCCCCATACTAGCTACTACAAAGAAAATTAACTATCCCAGCCCAAACCGGCACAGCAATGAATCTTACTGCCCAAGTAGAGACAGGGAACTGAAGTGATGGTCAGTAGAACAACTGACTTTGAGGGAATTAATGTCCTCAAATGTGTATGCTCTTACCTTGAAGAATGAAAATTGTGGTAGACTTTCCTCACTGACAACAAACAGCTGACATACTTTGACTGAAAAGTACTGGGTCCCTAAACATAGTTATTCAGACTGATCTAATTCCCTGCAGGAACAGATACTTTTCTTTCAACATCTTTGTCTTATATATTCAAGTGATGCCCACAGATGTGGTCTGAATGACAACGCAGAAACTTGGTGCCTTAGCTAATTCTTTTTGAAATCACTTTGTCAACATCTATGCACTCCTCAATCCAGTTCTAACCCTTCCTTTTCCAAAATATTTTTAACAAACAACAGTTCTCAGAACACTGAACTACCCTAATCAATCTTGTAAAATAGTATTTTAAGAAAAATAATACATGTTGCTTTCTGAAGTTTTTACATTTAAGGAGACATCATATTTCCTGCTCAAAAAAAAACCCCAAACACCAAAACCAACCTCTTTTGAAATTTATTTCATATTATTGCTTTTAGTAAAGCCTTTAAAATTGAAATAATGTTTCCCCTTGAAAACAAAAGCAAGAGAGAGCAAACACATGAAATAGTTAAATCCTATTAAGCCTGCGTACGGTGCATTCTCACATTCTTACAAGGCCCAGTAATCTAATAGCTTGTTTAAACTCATTTGAAGAGCAGGTAACTACACTTAAGGAAGTAAAATTGTACAGCAAATGTATTTTGCAAATATATGAATATGAATACGCTATTTGCAATACTGGCTATTGAGTTAAAAACTTTTGCAGCTGTCACTTGAAATAAAACAGGTCAGAAAAGAGGGTTTAAAATCGAACTCTGTTATCTGGCATTTTGTTCTACAGTCAGTTAACAGATGAATTACTACATTTCAAGTAAAATATCAAAATTCAGTAGCCCTATGGTAAAAAGAGAAAAAAATGCATGTACATGAGTGTTGCTATACTGTAATACGGACTAATATATAGCCAATGTGTTTGACAGGTTCACATTTATTTCATTTTTCACTGGTGACTACATGCTATTCTGTTGATATTTGTTTCAAGTATTTATTTTCAGATCTTCATTATATTTGCTCTGAGTGTTTTCACTTGGTGCAAAAATACAATCCTAAATAGGGTTATCAATTTAAGGAGCAGTAATTGGGTCCCACCACCATGACATCACCTTTGTCATGAGTACAAATATGTTTAGACTGAAAAAAAACCAAGAAACACGCACCCGTTCATGTCCATTAGCTACACTTATATATACAATTTAATTTTGAATGAGTATATTGCATTACCAGGCAATATAAGCTTCTTGGCATTGGCCGTTATTAAATAGGGCTTAATCAGTTGGGGATGACCAACTAAGAGATTAATACAATTCATGCTACACAGTGCAGAACGTCAGTTTAAAAATAGCACTACTTTTCCTGTGTAAAAGGGTATGTACTAAGAACTTCCAAGAAGTGAACTCAAGTAGTCCTCACAGCAGCATGACGAGCTGAAACAAGTTCCTGTATGCAATTTTTTCACTCAAATGCCCCTTGCAACAAACAACACAATGAAAATACTACAGAAAAAGGAAGAAACATCAGTTTTAACATATTTTTATTGAATCTGTAACTGCTTTGTCAAGGTAAAAGGTGACTGTTTACTCTCTCATCCTGAAATGGTGTACGTGTCACACAAATAAAAGATGGCACACTTCTTGCAGCCATGAGATTTTGCAAAAAGAGACTCCATTTTTGTTTACTCTCATGACAGAGCTGATTTTATCCAGATGTATGTATACAGTTTATATATATACAAAAACCATAAAAATATTTATGTTTCAGTGTTTTGAAAGTGTTCATTATCTAATCTCTATCTCAAATACTCATCCATCTACATCTAGAATTTACTTCAATGATAACGTAGCACTATTTAAGAGATGAACAGGTTCATCACAGTATCAATTAGTTAATATTCTCTTCCTGTTCTCACCAGAAACTAGGTGCAATTCTGACAACGTATTATCTGTGAATTCCAGTTACTTATGGTGAAGCAAATGAAGGAGTATTTTCTAAATACTTATCAATGCTGGATATTTCCTGTAGGCCATTTAAGTTGTTATAAACAATTTTTTTTTGTCTGATGGATGTTATAAATGCAAACTATCCTGTAACTACTGTGGCAGACCGAATACATCTTATTTTGAATTAAAAAAAAAGAAGATTTCAGGATGCTAAAGCACTCTGAATACTTCAGCCTGACCAGAACATGCCTTCAACCACTGTCTCTGAAGAGGTGTACCCAAAAGGATGTACATCTTCAATTTCTTTACTGTTGGTCATAGACTCTGATTTATGGAAAACCTCCACTAAAAAAAAAAAAAAAAAAAAAAAAGGAGAAAGAAAAAAAAAGAGCAAGAGAAAGCAAGATCAGATTAGAAACTTTGCTATGATCAGGAAACCTGTGGCTGAGTGAAGAACTAAGCTATTATTTTAGGGAGCCTTTTTGAGACTCAGTCACAAAACTATCCATTCCTATGTGCTAAGTCTCATGTGATGGACAGAGTAAAGATGGAGAACACCTGTATGCTGCATACACTTAAGCTTCTTTTGATTGACTCTCTCACCTAGTCTTTGAATTGATGTTGAAAACGCAGACTGTATAGATCCCTCAGGGATGCAACAAATGAGGACTCTTTCATGGAGGAGCAGGTGTCAATAGTGACAATCATTTCAGTGCAATTGCACTAGCTGTACCATGTTTTTATGGTGAAACAGAATTTTATCATTGACTGTATCAAATACGTAGAAAAATCCAGCTGGGTTAATGTTAATGCAATGCGATACAAATGCCCCGTAATGCCAGAAGGAATAAATGCAACAAAGAAAAATATCAGGTTATTAGTCCTGTGTAGGCTAACACGACTCTCACTATTCCAAACAGTCACCTCAGTTAGCAAAATTTCAAAGGAAAACAAAGAAAAATCTTTCCTTTAAAAGAAGATACTTCGCTCTAACTGAAATAGCAAAATTCAGGGGGTTAAAGAGATAATTCACACTCTGGAACAGTTTTAGTAGATGCTAGGAGAGGTGTATGAATTTTCTTACTGCAAGACCAGATTAACAGCTTCCAATTACATCTTGCTGTTGTTATTTGTGTCCACTCAATTTTCCACACATTGCAATTTTCCTGTTTGTGCCAGTCACAAGTAAGAAGCCATACAGATTCATGGGAATAAATATTTTGAGTCAATCACATTAAAAGCCGTCATTAACCAGCAGTCTTATCAATTCCACTGACATCCTGTACCACAGCTTTCATATGAAAGGGACTGATCTACAAGTAACATGTTGAATTTAGGTAGGGCCAGTGACTTTCTTGGCTATCCCTGTTTTTCCTTGCATGTATATAGGAAGGACAAGGAAATGTTCTATTTAATGGTCAACCTGCATCTACAGAGAACTTCATCCAACTGAAAAAAAAAAGGAAAAAATCAGGTTCTAGGTTTAACTAGTTGGATAACATGGGTAAAAAATTAATGTGGGAAAAACAAGCTGTTTCTCACAGATTATATACCTGGATAAGGCCACTTACTTTTGGAAACAGAAACAAAACCCCCCAAACCATACAGAAGCTCTTGAAAGTACTGTGCTTTAAAAGGCTACCTTTCCCTTTGAAACAAAACCAGGAAAGGCCAACTCCCCCTAACTATGTGCAGTAAAGTATAGCTGTCTGATTGTTCTACATACATTCAAATAAAGATCTGAGGATACTTAGGCATATGTTCATATCTGCTTAGGATTCTGTTAACACTGTAATTCAGTATCTTATGCATTAAAGGTGTGGATAATAAAATTTTCCCTAATATTATCAAATGTTGATGAATTTTTAACTAACAAATTCATATTAAAAGGTGGTTCCACTATGAATGCAATGTAATCTTACCTGTGTATGTTATCTTGACCAGAAGGGACTACACCCAGGTTTGCTGCCTTCACTACCCTCTCAATTATTACAAGTCTAGTAGAGTTCTGCGGAGCAACAGCTATTGTAGCAGATGTCTCATTCATTCCTGTCAGCATCCCTGAAACATTAAGTATTTCATTATGAATACTTTAAGGTTTGCTCACTTACTAAGCATAAAACCAAAATAAGAGACTTCTAAACAAAAACCCCACATTTGCATTGAAAGTTAAATCATTCATTGAGAAAACAATTTTATAAGAAATCACATAATTACAGTAATTTATTACTTGCAATGCCCTGTTATTAGAAACAGATTACTAATAACCAAACAATGATATGTGTGATACTAATGCTACTGTAAAACCAAGATGGTGCTTTTTCACAAAAAGCGTAACTTAAAAGAAGGATGTAAACACAGAAATGAAATACTAAGTAAGACTCATTTGGAAAAGTCCAGCTTAAGTAAGACCATATACAAAGACACCTCCTAATATTTCAATCATAAGATCCCTGCATTTAGTTATGATTTCATATCCAATTGCTAAAAATAATAATGAAATTCGGATAGTAGTCCTTGGTTTAATTTAGTTCATGAAGATAAAGTCATCACATTAGAAACTGGGAAATGCAGTTAGTATCCATCTCTCTAAAATGTCACAATAAACTATTTAATTAAAATATATTTAATATCACAACAAAATGGAACAGAAATGACAAGATTACATCCAAACATACAACAAAAAAAAGTAAAGAAGAAAATTTTGTTTAAGGACATTTTAACAAAACCCACCACTTTTCCATCAACATCCACTGTTTAGAAGAATGATTTGCTGGACGGTTGTGTTGATTAAAACCCAACAGTAACTACAACTTAACATTGTGTGTGTACTTTTATGCTATGTTCAGAAGCTGAAAAAGCAGACAAACAACAGAGTACAGTACTTTAGGCAGAAATATGAAGTATATGAAATCCACAACAACATGAACAATGAAAAAAACCACAGAAGTCTCAAAAGGCTAATATTTTAGGGCTGCACATACAGAGCAAACTGCCCTAAGATTCTTAAAGGAGCAATTAAAAAAATAAATGCAACATTTTGATGCCTTAGAACGTGCATCAGCTGCTGTCACAAAGTAAGAAATATCAAAGTAAAAATGGAATGGCTCATAAGCGAATAACAGGGTATTTTTGAATATTTTCTTGAAGAAAATAAAAAACAAGCATACAACTTCTATAAAGATCAGCTTTATCTTGGGAATAGAACATTCTGTTTCAAATTGTTTTAACTTCACTATTAGGCAAAAGCTTTAAAAACTACATATGCAGACTAAAACTGCTTTTAAGCAGAGCACAGGGACTGACATAACACTGCTGAGAGATGTGTGTACTCATTTAGGATTTAAACCTTCTCCATTAAGCTCTATTGAAGAGCAAATGCTGAATAAATGAATGCAACTATGTTTATGTTAAAAGCCTGTTTCCCGCAGCATGTAATTAAAGGAAATGTTGTACAAAGCCAGTACTTTTGTCAAGCTCCTGTAAATGGAAAGATGGATAGCACTCAGAGAAGTGAATGCATTGCTTCATATTTAACCTTAACACTCTTGTCATTAATGGTTTGTCTAACTTGCTCTATAAAAGACAAGGTACTGCTCCATTGAAGTAAAATTAAAAAAATCAACTAAACCATGCTTTTCAGAACAGAAGATTCATTATCGTCGACTAATGTATTGGCATAAAGCAAAGTAACATCCTATCAAGTAAGGCACACATTCAATCTGCCTTTTCACCCCCCTTTATTTTTAACTCATGCTGTTTTATTGTTATAGGCAATTTGTACCACTCAGCATGACAGTGTAAACTGAATCAAGATTAATTTACATGCAAAAGAACACTTAGGAGAGCAGCATGGTAAGCAAATGTATTGTTTCGATTGCTGAGGTGGAAAAGAACCTGGAAAGAAAAAACTGGTGCTCTAATTAAGGGGCATCAAATATGATTGCTCATGGTAGTCAAGGGCCAGAAAATAGTAAATGTCCAACCATTTAAAGAATTAGCATCCTGCTTGTTAGTAAGACAAGTTGGATATATAAATCTTAATAAAATTAGGTAAACAATTTGTTTACTTAACCAAGGTATTTATTTTTTGTCCCCCCCCCCCCCCCTTTTTTTTTAATGTGAATCGGGTATACACTTTTAAAAAAAAAATCTACAAAATAATTTTAAAACATGTCTGTAGTGCGAAAAATAGTTTTATACTTAAAGTAGTTTGAACTGGCTATTTTAAAAACACCTTCATAAAACCTCTGATTAATATCCAGCTATAACAACCGCATGCCACCTTTAATATTGCTTGAAACAAAAGAATCTAAGAAAACTCTAGTCAGAGCAGAAAGCAGCAATTAATCTGGGTTAACTAACTGATACAATGAAATAACTGTACACATTTTTAATAATAAGAGGAAATGGAATTGGAAAAATTACACTGGTAGGTAACACAGTATGTAAGCTACCAGAGTAATCCTATTTTGAACTAAGGCAAGGGGAGTTTTGCAACTGATTTTTAAGAACAGCAGTCAAGTAAAAATTCATATACAGAGTTCCCAACAGCACATGTCTCACTTATGCAGACATCCTGCTACAGAAACTGGATTTTTCATGGGGATGTGACGTAGAAGAGGGTATAAAATCTGAAGGCCTGAAGACCTGTAAAAATATTTAACCAGAACGGTAAAGAGTAGTTGGGCAATACCATTTTTATCCACTGTTTCCAAATTGTCAGTCACAACATCAACCACTACCTCAGCTGCTGCTCTGGGGAATTACCTCATCGGAGGATTCCCCAGCTCAGGAGAGAAGGGAAGGGAAGACAGCATAGCAAGGGTAAGTGTTATCATGCGCAGCATGTGAATAAATCCAGCTTTTGAGGTTCTGCTGCTGCCACTAGATAACCTTCACAGCCATGAATATTCAATAACCTGTCTGTTCCCCTCTCCTTATGCCATCAGGAAGAAAATGGACATATACAAATGTAACAGACAATGCAAAACAGCAGAGTGTAATTGAGTAAAGATGTGTAGCAATGAATTGTCTTCTACACAGCAGTATAATACTGGCCATTTCCTCTTTAGCATTCTTATTAGGTTACACATGCAATTTAGATGTGAAAATCCTTAAACCCCATACATATTCTCATTCTCCTCCAATAAAATATTGCATTTCTAATATTCTCCTCACTCATTCACTATTTTTTACCTATTTGTTTTGGTTGCAAATAAAATAAGGCATCTCCAGGTACAAGGCTCAAAACATCTTATGACCAACAATGTATAAAAAAAAGGAAAAAGAAAAAGCATGACAAGTGAAAAACAGGTTATATAAATAAGATTCATTTGGAGAATACAGACAAATTGAAGTTAAACACAAAATAGAATAATATATACCAACTTCTAAATTGCTCTGCATTTATTATTGTAATTTGGATTTTTCATTTAGCAAGATCACACAGTAATTCTCCCCAAATGCTAGCTGCTCCTAGATCTTTGTAATAAATACATATGTAAAATTTAGAATGGAGTCCTCTATTACCATGAATATGCTGAAACAACTGATATCTGTAAGAAAAAAGATGCAATAGAAAAGGTTTTTAAACCTGTGGTAAATTTGCCAGCATCAAGTCCTGCATCAAAGAATGAATTCAGGAAGACAGAGAGAGCGATACAGAAATGCCAAGAGACCTTCATGGATTTACAAATACTTCATATAAACAAATTTTCAAATAGCTTTATTCAGAGTAGCCTTTCTGCTCTATTAAACATAGCAAACAGCTGCCAGATTTATTCAGACAAATAATCAACAACCATAGAAGTAAAATGGCAGAAGAAAAAGGAATTTTGGCAACAACTCCACAGAGGACCACAGCTATTCTCCAAGTACACTTCTTCTATGTGCTCGTGGTTCTGTATGGCCAGTCAGGAGGAAAAAAAGCCCTCAGTCACAGTAAAACATAGAAAAATTCTATCAAAACATCACAAAGCAAGCAAATATAAAAACAGGGGGAGGGGGAAGAAGCACAGTAACCTGCCTTCCTTTCACTACCTTAGCTACAGTTTTTAGAAGGGTACAGTTTAAAATAAATGTGCCACAACCTTGTTCAATCACTCACCTTGGCTTGCTGAGCAGGTACAAAGCAGAGGCAGACTTAAGCCAGCAAAGGGTAAGAACAGCAAGTAAGTATCAATTGGTTAAGAAAACAAAGCACAATCCCCTAACTTTTCACTGCAGCCATAACCTTAACTGAAAACGATCTGGGCAATATTCAAATTACTTTCTTAATAATTCAAAAATACAAAAGCAAGAAATGCTCAAAAGCAATAATTAATAATACACAGCATTACTCATTGGTGTTCTTGACTGCTTGACGGATATACTGAGTTTCTGAGCCTTACACTGCAATGAGACAAGATCCCATGGGTATATTCTCCTCTCAATGTGAAGAGATTTACACATGTAAATCCCAATACATTGAGATAGATGAGTAAACACTATTATATGTGAATGAATCCAAAATGTAATAGTTTTTATTTTTAAATATCCAAGAATCATATCCAAATTAAGGACAGAAGTACAGACTACTCTGTTTAACACACAGTGAAAGCAAAGTACAATTTTCTGTAATTACTTTGTATAAAATATTCAAATCACTGAAAGCTCTTGTGGAGGTTGTGTTTGGACTAGCATCAGAAACCTACACTCTTTAAAGATGCAACATTAGAAGAATGCAGACGTGTATAAAAATGTCACCTCTCTAAAACAGTATTCCAACAAGAGTATTTTTTATTATATTAAGTGTTTGAAAGCAAAAAGATTAAAATAATCTTCAAAGTAGCTGAGAAACAGGTATATTAATAGTATTTAAAAGTAGCCTTGGAATAAAGACTAGTAAACACAGACACGATATCAATGTCTATCTGGTTTGTTTCCTTGAGCTGGGGCCCCAACTTTCTGCTTTACTGCTAGCAGGAAAGCCATTCACACTTCCAAGACAGGAAGCCAAAACTCTCTGAGGCCAAAGATTGTTTCAGGGCTTTGTGCTTTTAAAGGCACACTGAAAAGCTGCCAATACCACTGAGCATCTTTTTAGAGGTAGTTTTAAATTAAATCATTATTATCAGACTGAATAATAATAAAGACTAATACAAATAGCTATACTGGAAGGACTTGCTGTACACACTTGGAAACTGAAAGGCACACAGCCCTCTTCACATGCATTTATTGAAGATGCTGAAATATTTCTCACCTTGCTCCTTCTTAAAGTCTTTCTCTGACATAGTAACAGGCAAAAGCAGTTCTCCAACAGGGGGTTGAATGCTAACATTAAAATGATCATCCTTTGTGCTGGGAAAAGAGAAATCACAGAGAATCAACCAGGCGCCTCAACACAGGTTAATATATATATTATCAGGTCCAAATTTACTGTAGAATCTATTAACACTGTTAAGAACTAGCTGCATGATTTCTACCTTCTTAATCCAAAAGCCTGTTTATTTCTTATGTCAATAAAGCTGATCTGTTTTCTTTAGTAGAAATATTAATACAGTATGCATGCTCTTATATTTCTGAAAATACAGCTTTTACTCATATTAGTGTTTATTTGTAATCTATAAGGCATCACACTGAAACTAAATGCTTGCAAAGGACAAAATATACATTTTACAATTCCTTTAAAAGAACTATTATTAAAAAATTCTGTCACCAGCAACAGCTGTCCCAGAAATAGAGCTAAACGTAGGAAAAGTACAACTGAAGACAAAAAGGATTACAAACCAAACAATAAATTTGGGAGTAAAAATAAAAATATTTTATCACTTAAATTTCACAGTATTTTGTATGTTTAAACACAAACACACAGCAAAACAGTTGATGTAAAAGCACACTGGAAAATCACAGAATTTGATGCAGTTTCCATAATACAGAAAGTTGAAAAATTACTACAACTAGTAGTAGTGCTACAGATTCCTTATTCAGAAATAAATACCATACAGTGAACTTGCTCTCCCTATCCACTCAATTATCTGAGTTCCCAACTATCTCGTCTTAAGAGTTCTCCAAGTCTACAGAAACTCAAGATACATTCACTCTGCTATGTTTGATTGACTAAATGTACCGTAAGGGATTCAATTAGCAATTCTGGATCAGTACATCCAGTCAGAATCTCTGTTAATGCTTTGAAGCATGAGAAATTTTTAGAAAAGAACACTTTTTTTTTTTTTTTGGATGACGTACCAAATCAATATGTCAATATATGTCAATACATATTGATTGCTAATATGCTTCAGACATCCTACTTAAATATAATGATACGATCATTAGAATGGAAAATATATTTCACCAATTAATATCCATGGTATTTAAATTAACCTCAAATGTGTTACTGATTTTTTATAACTCTGCAACTGCAAAATTCTGAAATAAGGCACACTAATGGAAAAAACAGTGCTAGATCAGGAATACAAAAAACATAATGTGTCTCCCTCCTGAAGATGCAAGATAAGCCCCTGAAAACAGGAAAGCATTTTATGGTCCTATTAAAATTTTAATACTTACCATAATTACCCAATTTCACAAGCAAATACTTAGGAACTACTGCATTCTCACTTTCTGACTTCTGATATGTTATACTTACGGATGCATTCTCAAATATGGGCTTTTCAAACAAAATTCAGCATTTAATGCTAACTTTGTTGAAAATTATTAAACATACAGTGAAACAATCCTTTCAAACCTGGCTAGTATTTCCTTTACAAAGATCATTTAGGAAGTGGTGCTTTTAAAAATCTGCTTAGCTAACGAATTGTCACTTCCCCCCCCCCCCCCCCCCAATACTTTAAATGACATCCATCTCTAAAGTCATTGCCATATGAAAGGATCAGGGATTATTTGACTCGCTGGCCTGATCAAGTGCACTGTAAAATAAGGAAGTAGTACTTTTTTTCTTTAATTTTTCCCTTAAAAACTGATCAAGAACTGCATCAGCTTAAGAACTGATGGATCAAACTGCTTCATAATGTTTAGCCTTCTATATATACTACTTGAACTACATGATTTAGAACTTTTCACACCACCTTCATTGTTCTTCAACGGAACGTTCAACCAATATTATCTTTCATATTTAAGCAAGACATGCACTACATAATTCAGCATAAAAAAGATAAACAGTTTTGTTTACAATGATTCATGTCTTAAATTGCTCAGACATGCCATTTATACATAAACTTGACTTACAACATCAATGACTAGATTGCTTTGAAATGCTTATAACTATCTTTTCACAATAAGAAGGAACAAAAGCATGAGCATAGGTTGGGTTTTGTATGGCTGTAACTGCTTGACAGGACCACTTGACACTTCTGGTGTTAACAAACATTCCCTTTCCCCTAGCGATTAAAAAGCTAACCAATACTCTTAGATAAACCATGAACTCTTCATAGTATGCAAGCAGAAATTCTGATGGCTAGTTGTTCTTCAAACCCACTTTGCTCTTAATTTCACTTGAGCCAACATCTGGTTTACTTTGCATTACTTGAATTTCAGCATACTTCAGTAAATTTATTTTCCAGCCAAAGAAAATCACTCTCCCTTTTAGCACTGTCTTTATTACATACTTTACAGGCTAAAAATACAGCTTTTGTTATTAATCTGCATCTCTTATTACATCTTTATGTTAGAGTTCCAGTAAGACCTAAATTAACAAAAGTAACTTCCTAGTTCCATAGAACAATTCAGGCCGGAAGGGGCATCTGGAAATGGCCTGCTCCTACACCTCCTGCTCAACCCAGGGCCACCTTAGCTCACATTACTCAGGGCCTTGTCCATTTCAACTCTGAGTATCTTCAAAGATGGTGATTTCACCTGATATCTAATGGAAAAGTTTATTATTAAAATTGAGTGTTGCGGTACAACTACATGATTTTCCCCAATAACTAGTAAACTAAATTCCAGTGTATTTAACTTACTTATTTATACTTTGGATATTCTAATTAATATAAATGATGTTTAAACAAAAAACTGCAGAAGTGGTTTGCAGCTTGTACGTCAACATTTAAGAATCTTGCAATGAGTTCAAGCTGCACTGAACCTCTCAGGTGGTGTTGCTCTAAATTTCCTGGAAGAACAAGCTGAAGCAGCTTATCAGAAAACAAGCAAAGATTCTCAAACCAACAAAACAAAATTGGCTTTAGATTTCAAAAATTAAAGATTGCATTTTCTGGTATTAGTGAGTGCAATTGATAAGTTACATCCTTAGCAGAACAGGTATGCTTAATGAGAAGTCTGCAGAACAAAGCTCTAGAAGAATCAAACAGGGATGTCTGAGAACAGTACCTTACCACTAGTTCACAAAATCTGTTTTGTATGTAATTTTGAACTTATGGACAAATCATGTTACATATCATTACTCTTACTGTTGCCTTAATAACTGTTAAAAAGTACATATTGTATTTTGAAAAGACTTACACCCCTTTCATGATGGAGTTCCAAGAATCACATGAATTTATCTTTTCTGATGTAACGAATTCAGATGAAAAATGATAAATCATAGAATGGTTTGAGTTGGAAAGGACCTTAAAGATCAATTAGATCCAGCCCCCCTGCCATGGGCGGGAGCACCTTCCACTAGACCAGGTTGCTCAAAGTCCCAGTGTGGTCTTGACCACTTCCAGGGATGGAGCATCCACAGCTTCTCTGGGCAGCCTGTTGCAGTGTCTCACCACCCTCACAGTAAAGAATTTCTTCCTAATATCGAATCTAAATCTACTCTCTCTTAGTTTAAAACCGTTAACCCTTGTCCCATTACTACGGGCCCTGCAAAAAACTCTTGTCTCCATCTTTGTTATAAGCTCCCCTTTAAGTACTGGAAGGCTGCTATAAGGTCTCCGTGGAGCCTTCTCTTCTGAACAACCCCAGCTCTCCCAGCCTGTCTTCATAGGAGAGCTGCTCCAGCCCTCTGGTCATCTTTGTGGCCTCCTCTGGACCCACTTCAACAGGTCCATGTTGGGGCCTCCAGAGGTGAACACAACTCCAGGTGGGGTCTCACAAAAGCTGAGCAGACTGAGAGAATCACCTCCTTCAACCCGCTGGCCATGCTGCTTTTGATTCTGCCCAGGATGTAGTTGGCTTTCTGGGCTGCAGGTGCACACTGCCAGGCCATGTTGAGCCTTTTGTCCACCAGAATCCCCAAGTCCTTCTCCTCAGGGCTGATCTCTCACAAGATAATGCTCACAGAGGCACACAAGGAGTCTTACGATCCCTGTGGTAAATGACACTGCAAGGCTAGTGCGTTAAGAAGATGACAGTTTTTAACTTCTCTTTAGATGGCTGCAGTGGGAGCAGCTAGCACTTATCATTTGAAACCAGTGTCCATTTTCCTTATTCCTTCAAATGGATTGACTCCAAAGGCTTCCTGGGAAAGAAGTTCTCTGCCGTAACAAAAGACTGGAGGAAAATCATGGCAGTGTCTTCTTTAAAACTAATACAAATAATATTATCACTTGTGAATAAGTTCTTATAAGATTCCACAATGGCAGTCTTTAAAGTTTTGATTTTCAAAGCTTTTTAAAAATTATTATTCTAATAAGAGGCTGGGGAATACTCTTCTTGCTATTTATATTATCCTTTTTTGTTTCACTCCTAGTTGCTGCTTGACCCAGAATACATCTATCTAAAACCAGCTACTTTATTTTTGTCATGTATTCAAGAAATCTCCACAGATGATAAAAAAAAAAAGAATTGAAGAGGAAGAGCAACACAGCAAGTTCCTGCAAAACATGGAATGGAGAAGACTAGGAGACTTTGCTTATATTTTCTTGCTGAAGAAAGGAGAAGGGGGCACCCTGCTTTTGTAAGAAAAAAGGCCAGAGCGACAGAAGAAATGAGAGTAGTCGTTCATACCCAGCCTTGTTTTTTCCAGGTCAGCTATCTATCTCGATATAATTGCCTTCTGGAACGGGGCCAACTGACTACTTTAGAATAATGAAATAAAGACAAGAGTACCAGATTGCTTGTCTTAATATCCAACACCTGTAAACAACTTGGTGATCTGCTGACAAAGCACTAGGGAAGGAAACAACAAGAAACAAATGAAAATGCAAGTGACAGTGATGAGAAGACAGAGCTGCATCTCTAACATTAGCTTTTAATATATTCCATAACATATTCTACTATGTAATTTTAATCAGATGCTTTTGTGCAAGCATCTACACCTGAATGCATGCTTGCACTCAATACAAATACTGACTGCCACCCAACTGATCCTCTTCATTTAGTCCTCTTCGCAGGTAGAAGTTATGCTTCAGAAGATTCTTAACTCAATGCAGAGTGAGGTAAGAGAATTCCCTGCTGTGAAAAATCTTTTTCTTGGAAAACAAAATATAGAGCAAAAGCTTTTATGATATGATGGAACTCGCAGCCAGCAGATTTAACAAGGTTTTCAAGTCTCATTCATGGAATTTACTTCATTTAATAAAATGCTATATTCTTCCTGCTACACCAACCTCTTCTGGAGTCATCAGCAACATGCTTTCTTTATATAGTCCAGGGCAGACAAGGTGAACAGACAGCTTTCTTTTCTTTTTTATCAGCAGAACAACAGTAGAAGAATATGTACAAGGTCCCAGCTCTTCAAGTAACACTGTGACATAGGAAATGCCAATATAAGGTAACCAACTCATGCCTGTAAAATTCTCTGTTGCATGTCACACTGTTTTCACATCTCATTATTCTGAGCAAGAATAGAAGACACAGAAGTTGTTGCTTTCGTTCCATTTCTCTTTCTTCTTGAGAGCTTTGATTGTACTCTTTGCACTTAAACCTTGAGAAAACTAGGGGAAACATATCCATGTTCCCTATGCCAAGCTGTTTCAAAGACAGCTAAACAACATCCTGCATCCTCTTCAAAGCAACGAGGAGATGAAAACAGTGATAGGTAAATTAATTTTATCTTCAAACCTGTGTTTTTTGGACCCCTGGTTTTGGGAACAGCTAAGAAAATCTGAAAAGGGGCGATCAAAAGAATAGGGAAGAAGAGGTAAGGACAAGCTTCCTTCTCCAGCTCTCGAAGCTGCAAAGAAGAAATCTCCCCTTCACCTTCAGTCACTCACCAGACACCTACAAGGAGCTGGAGATTGGCCTACTGAGTCTTACAAATGCAGACAGGAATCCAAAATGCTGAACGTACAGAAAGTAAGATAAGGGCATGTATATGCTGTAACCCTTTGTAACCTTCACTGCCTTTCTTCTCTAGGTATTCGATTGTCTTCATTACAAAGATCCAAGGCCAAATTCTGACACGGCGAAGTTCCCAAATCTTTGTTCAGACATCTAAGGAAACTGGTAAACTGTAAGAAAGACTTGAGAGTACCTGAAAAGTAGAGACATGCAAGATAATAAAATAAGAAACAATGGTAAGATTGTTAAGATGGTGATTACTAGGAGCTTGAGCATTCAAAAAAACCACACTGATGTGGAAATATATAAAAGTATGACAATGAAAAAGAAAAAAAGTCCACAGTCAGTGGAGTACTGCAGTCAGTTTGTAAAATGAAGATCTGTTGCAACCTTTCCTCTGCTCATTGATGTCCACCTGCCAGTAAAGACTGAGGTTTCTTACGGGATGGTGAATATACTAATGCTTAGCCAGGATTCAACAAGCTACCGGACTCCCTTGCATGTGAGTTAGCCAATAACAAATTGCTTTATACTTCTAAGGTGTGTAGATCCTGCTTGCAGAATCTGAACAAAGTAACCCAAAATGAAACAGTAAGGCTCACAAAAAACTATAGAAGACCAAGTTCCTCCATTTATTCCTCTCTTAACTTTCCCCTTGACAGACATTATTCTATTCTGCAGACCACCAGTGTGGCTAAAATAGTATGCCTCTGCAAGGAGATGGCAAAAGAAAGACTGCAATGAAAGGATGTTCTTAGGAGTACACATTGTAAGCATCCTAATACACATTCTAAATAAATGCATTAGGCACAGTTTTCAAGTTAAGGCGTTTGACCTCTTTTTAATTAGATGTGTTATCTAGGTAAGCTTCGCTTAGTAAAAATAGTATTTACAAAGGAGGTCTTTCAAAGCTTAGCCCTTTGAACCTCCCTCTATAAGGAAGTTTCTCCTTCATTGTCCTTGACTTGTATACCAAATTCAGAAAGAGATCTAAGTATTTTATTACTCACGTTAGGTTTTTTTATACAATCTGTATTTATTGAACCACTAGTACAACAGCACATCCCCAAGCAGAAAGGCAGTGTTTGCTATGCAAAACACACAGTCCATGATTGGCATCTAAGACCAATTGATCTACCCATTACCACTATGTCCCTACCCCCACAAGCTTTACTACAAAGCTATTGATTTAAACACTGCCGATCGGTTTCCATTTTCTGATTTTGGGCAGGCCAATTAAGAAAGTGAGTAATTGTGATTACACTGCTTCAGGATCAATTACATTTGATGCAAGACAAAGTGCTCCTCTTAGAACAACGTAAAGAAAATGATTATGATCAGGAACACTATTCTGCTGAACATCCTAACAAAAATGCAAAGTAACTGACAATGTATTTCATAAAGATACCTTTGCAGGTAATCCAAGAGTACTGACACCTTTGTGTACACAGTACTTAAACTAAATTTTGACAAACTTCTACAAGTCATTCTTCCTTTTGGATAAAAGCTTTTTAAGAAGTATGACAAGTTAAAAGGCTGCAGCTGATTTGTCTGAGACATTGCCCCCAAAACATCACACTGCACAATTTCTCCAATGATACTGAACATCAGTAGGATTTTGAACAATACCAGTTTTAAATAAAATAGCAAACTGCATTAACAAAGAACATTTTATATATTTTTATACCATCTTCTAAAAGCTAGTGTCAAAGAGACAAGGCCCTACCAATTAGCAAAGGAACAAAGTAAGCAATTCCCATTCTTAATTTAATTTTAAACTTAGCTTGAGCTTTGTCATTGGACTCACATTGTCCAAATCATTAAAATGAACACACCACTGAGGTCTGAGGCAAATCTATTTACAGTGATGTTACTCATAGTCTGGTTGGTGTTCAGGAATATTGATCTGTCTTGTTTGTCTAATAGGAAAATAATAAACAATTACTAGGCCATGTTGGAGAAAGTAATCAGTTTTTATATATCACTAATACAGCAGACCTCCCAAAACATAAAGGTGATGATCTGCATAAAATCAATGTGTTATGCTACATTGCTTATCCTCATCACTGCTAAGATTCTTAGCAATAAATGTTGTAAGTTTGGAATCAAATCATTAGTATACTGAAAATATGTACTTGAAAGAAAAAAACCTGCTATTTAAAAAAAAAAAGAAGTTCCTGCTTGATGAACTGAGCATATTTTATTTAACAACCCCCCCCCCATACATTTAGGGAAAGAAAGCCTATCACTCTGAAGCAATTCTGAAACTGCATTGCCTAGAAGGGAACTTCCCTTTCCAAACAAGCCTAGCATCACTCAACAGTCCAAAGCTGTTTCCAAATTCCAGCAAGCTGCTTACAGACTAGCTACAACAACGTGATGTGCATAAACTACAGACTGCAGCCATCTTTCTGCAGGTATAATTATGTTTAAAATGACTACACATGAGCATCCTTTGTACAGGAAAAGGTTTGAGGAATGGAAAAATAGAATTCAATAGTAAACCCTCCTTGCCTCTAGAACAAGAAATCTTATTTTAGCAGTGGTTCTTTTGATGTCCCTTGGGTACATCTCTACTAATAAGATTTCCCCACTATCTTTAATAAACTTTTAAGTTGTGGATGCTGTGCTTAGTAGCAGTACACTGAAATTTCTACAGTATTCAAGAAAGGGGAACAGAACTTTCTCAAAGGGCTTCCCCTAAACTGTAATGCGGCAACATGAATGTCTATCCAATATCCTTTTTTGTGCAGAATATAGAAAGTAGTGCTTCTTGCAACAAAATATGCCAAAAACCATTTCAAAACATGTAAAAAAATTTTTTGGTTTTTTTTTTTTTAGTGCCTTTTTTGTTTTTAGTGCCTTTGCATAGTATCAAAGACTATAAGGCTGAATAGCTCTTAAAAGGTCTCTAGCTTCCCCCACCTGTTCATTCCTAACATTTGGACACTGCTACTACAAATTTTCCTTGGTTTCAAATGCTAGTTTATAACAGAGTTCTCACTGGTTGAACAGGTTCCTTGCTAGCCTAGAATGCAACAGGAACTCATTCAAAGAAGGATCTTTAATGTGCCAATAATGAGCAAAAGAGGCGTAAATCAAGTATACGAGACAAAATCTAGCTGGCCAGCTAGTTACTTGTTTTCATTCTCTCTCTAATAATTTAACAGAACCTACAGCATGAGGAATAAGCTGCTTCGGCTAAGGAATTTTGGGGTTGTTTTCATGCAGTCATGTTACATAGATCACAAACAGCCATAATAAGCACTCAAGGTAATAAAACTGCCCACACTATGTGCTTTTTTAACTTGCGATTTCTTACAAGGAAGAATACACACAAAACAGTTCAGCAGTCTAGTCAGATTGACTGCTCCCTTCATGGTAGTGCTATTAAGAAGAATCCCAAGAAGAGGGGGAAAAAGTAAAAATAAAGCTCAGGAACAAAGTAATATAGAAATAATTCTAAATCAGAGGAGGAGTTAATCATGCTTCTGCTTGGAATCATTTACACCAAAAGAAAATCAGGACCTCCCAAACACAATCTGTCAAAAAGTTTTTGAACTTACCCATGTGACTTCAAACCTAGATTTGTACTTGCCATCAAATCTGTGGTTTAAGAAACAAGTGCTAAAAAAATGTGGAAGACTGATAATCCTTGTAATAGTAAACCTGAACACTAATTAGGTCTTACTCCTCTGAAAACATCTTGGGTATACATCACGTTGTGAATTGTTGTCCAGTTCTTTTAATATTTAATAAACACCAAGACTGCTACTGCCAAGTAAACTTCCAATATACACTACTTTTGCCTCCAAGAGCAAAAAATTACCCTCCCTTCCCAAGAACTCACCATAACTGGAAACTGGCTGTCTGCGTAGAATCACAGAAGTCAATACCCATCGAAACGGTAATGGATCCTGCAGGCTCAAGGCACTCTACATAAAATAATTTTGAACAGGTAAAGTACACATGCAAAGCAACAGAAGACCCCAGATGTAAACTCCCAAACTTCAAGTAGTAAGAAAACCTTTATTAAAAAACAAGCTCCATAAAAAAGAGCCAACACTTGTAGTTTTATTTCAAGTAGCTATCATGCAAATCTCACACTTGCATGTTTCAGTGACTTTAGATACCCCCTCTTCACAGGCGGTGCACATGAAATGTTGCCATTTCAATCTTATAGTGTTACCATCAACAAAATAAGGATCTGTGTTAGACAAGCTAGGAAAGTTACAGAAAAAAATATGCTGAAGTTACATCCCTTTACTTGTGTACAGAGCCAGCACTGAGATACCCTTTTCAGTAACACCTGTTTGCAAATTTAGTTAATAAAATAGTAAACCAGAAGAATTAGTAATAAAACTTACATTAATACACACAGTAATGGAAAAAGAGCCAAATGTGATAATTAGTATGGTTAGTCCAAAGACTAAACTAATGCTAGGGAATGAACAGAAACCAAAGTATTTCAAGAAGTCTGTGTAAAGCATCGAAAGATTACAGGCTCCAACTCAAATTCAGACTAAAATTTACCAAAGTCTTTGAGCTTAATGTTTTCAAAAAGGCTTTCAAAGGTACCTAGCCAACAAGAAAATACTGCACATAGGGACTTAGGTTAAGTAATTTGGCCTATATCTGCTGGCAAAATCAGGACAATTGCCAACAGTAATTGCAGTGATGGAGGCAAAACTAGACTTGTACTCCAGCAGGAATACCTGTCTACACTGACAATTCTTCTGCTGGTTCCACTGGGCACATTATAGAAAGCGTATTCAAAATGTTGGAAACACAGAAGGTAATAAGAAGAACAGAGCGTATAAACTGAGTTCTAGATAAAGTGACAAAGAATACAGAAAATTTGCAGTCGAGCAAGAAAAGCAACATTTTTGGAAGGAACTACAGATGATATATAGCTTATTTTCTGCAGAAGAAATGAACAGCTTCACAGGACAGACACCACAGTAATGTCTGTCTTGGACAGATAAATACTTTAAAGGGTAGGACTGTTTTATGGAACTCAGGAAGCCTTGACTGGATAACTTATAAATTCCAGTTTTTTTCATGTTTATTACATGAGAGAAGTGAAAACTACGGTTCACTGACTGTTATTGTGAATACAGTATCATCTGATCTGATTTACAGTATTACTAGTTTTCTGCTTGTAAGCCTTTGTGACTTTATTTCTTTAAATGTTTAAAGGGAGGGATTTAAAATAAGGTTGATGGTCAAAACTAACTTGGTATCAGAACTCTGCTGGACTTCTTATCTTGAGGAATAAACACCAAAGAGGTCACTTAACACAAAAATCAGTATCTTTCGTAAAAGCAACTGTCTTGATAAAGTATGATTTTCAAAAAGCAAATAGTTCAAAAAATTTAACTTTAAAATAAACTATAGCATTGTACAATTGCTTTTGTAGCTATCTGGTGTAAATCTGTACAACCTATTCGATGTTAAAAAAATATGTATTTCAACAGCACACAGCAATTTAATACCAAACATCTTTTTAACTACTGAAAACAAAGAATACTTCATTGTTGTGCTTTAAGAACTGGTTTCTGTGTTCTTCTAATGTGATATGGGTTCACATAATAACGTAGCTCATTAAAGGAGAAAAAATGCATCTGAAACACAGGAGATTGTGTCAAAAAGGATCATGTCAATTGATGTTATGAAATAAGAGACACTTTTGTTCTTCCTGCCTATACCACAATGTCCAAAAACAAAGAACTGCTGAGAAAAGAAAGCAGGTTGTGTGCACAGGTACTACCCTTGAGTAAAAGTTGCTACGATCGGTGTTCTTTCTCAGGTTTTCTAGTCTCTTCCACTAACAGAAATTCAGTAAAAATCATGTCGATCAGAGGTCAGAAAGTAAAACAATTTCGGTTAGGGCTGACTACACACTGCTTTCTACCTAGTCTAAGAAGCCACCCTTTGTGGAAATATGGTAGATGCAAACTAGACTAAAACTTACACTTCCACTCCGCTGCCAGAAGTTCAAAAGGGAAACAAAGAGAATGCTCTAAGCCACCAAAAAAATAGTACAACTACAAATGTTCTATAAATCTTGGAAAGAAAATAATTACTAATATATAAATCAAAACCTTATTCTTAATAGCAGCCTGTTATAGCCATCCTGGACTAAGGCTGTAAGAGAATCAAAGTTAGACACAAACATTTTATTGTATCAAACGGAATCTGAACAAGCAGGTAAGCTTTCAGGCACAGAACTTCTGATCTAAGGCATTATTTTCAAAGTTAATTACAAGTATGGGGAAAGCTGAATCAAATTTTTGTTAAAATCAGATTATCTAAGAAAAGATATTGCATGGGTGTGTGTTTATGTACAGATACATACGTATATGTGTGCACACATACATATATATGAGTATACGTATGACTACACAAAACCACCTTCTTGTATTTGAAACCTGACAAAATATTAAGATTCTTAATTTTTATTTTTAAAGATAGGATAGAATTACCTATTGGACTGAATTCATGCATCCTCATGCCTGGAGGTAATTTCTTCTCCTCAATGTGAATATTCTCTATTTTCTGATCAGTTGTATTTGTTACTGTCACTTGCACAGATACCATACAATCACCAAAGATCCCTGGCTGTCTTGAGAAGTGATAATTAGCTGCTAATCCTTTTCCACTCATTCGATGAAGCAGTTCATGTGTTTTTGTTGGCATAGAGACTTGGGTAGCGACCTGTTAAGTATAAAACAACAGTTGGTGAATTTTGTAAGGGAAGAACAGATTAGAGAGTGATTAAATATTACAATTTTCACTCAGCTAGAGTGCCTGCTTCCTAGTTGGAATTTTAGTGAACTAGAAACATGTAAGGACATATTCAAATCCATAAACAAACTGCAGTAATAGATATCAGATAACAGATCTAAAAATAACATTTCTGCTGCTGAGAAACAGCAGCTTTAACTTTGCTGTATTTGCCTTACTTTCCATTAGAAATCTGTTTTCAGTATTTTAACTCTACAATTATCCATTAGTTTGTCAGAGGTTTTTTTAAGAGTTACAGTTAAAACAATTACAGTTTCCAACAAGAAGTCTCTTTCCATTCTATGCATCAGAACTCAAGGGTGACGCCAAACACACTGCATACTGTGAAAGTATACTGAGAAATTGTTGTCTTCTCTTGTTAAAACCACAAAAATGTTGCTTAACAATTACACCGGTAAAGTATAAAAACACATTTCTATGGAGCAGAAGGATGCTGCCACTTTTTTAATAGTCTTGCTGCCAGCAAGCAGTAAGAGAAATCCCAGGGATGTTTGGGTCCATTCTGTCCCGAAGAAGCAGCATGAATAAAAGACATTCAGTGTGTAAACAAATTCCCAGAAGATGCTGCTGCTAAGGAAATCCATAAGCATGAGCTCAAAAGTGCAATAGTAAGGAATGTGCAGAAAACTGCAGAATAGTGAATTTGAATTCTTCGAGCAAGTGTTACGGAAAAGCTAGGAAATTACATGAAAAGTAACACCACATAAACACAACATGGAGGCTGAAAAAGACCAAATGCTCAGCATGAAAAACCCATTTGCCTGGTCAATGCACTATGAGCTACTGAACTTCATCTGTTGGTTATATCTGTTTATGTTTCCATTGATGAGCATCCACCTTCTCTTGCCCTACCCATAGCTCTGAATGTCTTACTAAGTGAAACAGACAACTGCACATAGAAGGATGTTCAAGACTCCAAGCAGCTGTTCAAGGAGAATGGGCTTTTATCTTTCCTTCGCTGCAAAACTCTTAGAAGTTGCTATGTTTTCCTGACTGCCATTTAACAGGGGGGGGCTGACATAGTGAACACTTAAGAATAATATAAGATGGTAAGAGGTGGGATTTAAACCCACAAGGTGTTACAGAAATGGGAGAATATCTAGAAACTTAAAGACTGTAAAGAATCCTGTGGAAAAACTTCAGAAGTTAGCAAGCACATAACAAACTTCATCTTCATCTCTGAGCACCAGTTTCTGAACCGTAAAGCCAGGCTAGTAATATCCATCACCTCCAATGAGTAGATGTAAAGACCAACTAATAAAAGTTTAGAAGGGTGAGCACTTCATTGATGAAAGCTGAAAAAAAACTACACAAGGAAATGAGTGTGTGTGTACTCGGAGGTGGCTTTGGAGTGCATTAAGTTTCACACATCATACCAAATGACAGACAAATAATGAAGGAAAAAATGCAGAAAGGCTTCACATCCCCTTGAAACTCACCACTATGTGACTGTAATTAGAGTATCACATATAGGATGTGACTAAACACTTCTGCAAAAAATTCCATATAATTCACTTCCAACTTTTTAGCTAGTGTTTCTTTCTCTAATACACAAAAACTTGGGTATCAGCTTTTTTAGAAACAAATGAATGAGCTACCCATAACCTTCAGTGTGAAGAGTAAAGGCAGCTTCAGAATACATCTGAAGTGAGGAAACTCCACAACCCCAACTTCGAATCTGTACAATTTGTTAACACTTTAAAGTAAACTGGTGAAGTTCAGACATCATCTTCCCCCTAAAAAGCTAATGTAATGTTCTCAATGACATTTTTAGTTTTCCTGTATGATCAGAAGAAAATACAGCTGTTTACAATACAACATACAGCCAAGTACTTAGACTTCTGTCCCTCTTCAAATAATAGTAGCAATACCACTTGAAGAATACAGACACCGTATTTTCAAATGGAGTATTTTTTTTCAGTCCAATTACTGATCTCTGACAAGCATGAAAATATCTAATATTTTTGTCCAAGAACACAATACAGTGAAATTTTACAAAATCCGTAACAACCAGACATCTTCTTACTCCAATGCCATTTTACATGCATAAATATATGATTAGGGCTACTTTATGTAGCTTGCCTTTGAATTATATTTATAAAATAATGAGTACGGTGACATCCCAGGACCAGACTTCCTGCTAATGCAAACTGAATGGAAAAAGTACGAATGGTATGGACCTCCACAGTTCCTGAAAATTCGTAACATCTTTGAATACAAACCCCAAACTTAAACAGATTAATAATCTGCTTAGATTTCTATAAATAACTGGCAAGGTCAAACTCTCTAAAAACAACTCCGTTGTCAGGAAATAAGAAAGGAGGTACTTCAAATAATAAATATCTTATTGTTACATAGAAATACAATAGCCGTAAAAGGTTATTAGCAGGGTCAGACTAGTACCTATTACCTAAACCATTGCTGAAATAATAAAACTTAGGTTTTAAGATGTAATTTAAATCTCATTTTTAAGTTTACACTTACTTTTTAACTTTTCATGTTTAATTCAATTTGAGCTGTACATACATAAGTTTTTCATGAAATGGTTCACCCATATTTCATTAACAAGCTTGTTCTAATCATGTTAAAACAAGCAATCTGAAGTACACTAGTTTGTGTGCTGACATATAGCTGGTTTTAATACTGTTCATTAATAGCAATGAACACACAAAAAGTTAGTAGTCCAAAGTTCAAGATTTAGATAAATATGCATACACATACAGCAAAAATCCCCCTACACGTCTGAAACCTTCCTGTGATTTTTAGTGATTTTAACCTATGCCCCCTTCAGTGTCACTGATCATGTTTCAGTCTTAATTTCACTCATGAGCCCATTCACTTTTTATTTTCAATATCATACTATACAGAGCAACAGATAGGCAAAGGACAGTCAGAATAATGACATTATGTTTAAAACATCTTCCTTCCTGTAGAACACTAATTTTCAATGGCCTTTAATGTGGCAGTACTAGAAATAAATACAATGTATATATGCCGAACAAAGGAATTTAGTTCTGGAAAATGAGAATTCTCAAGTCCTCTACTTGCTAGCAGGGTTTTGAGCTGGCAGAGACTGGTGTGACTGTAATGTAGTCTTATTTAATGGTTGCATCAGTCTAGTAAACAGCGTGTTTTTTTTTTAATTCTAGAATTCGTAATGTACACCGTTACAATACTTAAAGACACCCATAGGGCATACCTGCAATCACTCTGGGGTTAAAATAATCCTCCACAGAGTTAATAGAACAAGCAGCATCTAGTAACCAGCAGATAATCTCCTACAAATCTCATACAGCATATGTTTAAATAATAGTAGTCGTTTGTGTACCTTTGGATGGTTTATGAAAATAACCAATCAATTCTGCAGACACAACATTATTTCTAAAGGAAATCTATGTGACTCATGATGCCTGCAGATACACAGAGACAAACCACACATATTTTATCAGTTTATTACAGTAAGCAAATAAGCGTGGAATGAGAGTGCACATAACTGTCTACTTAACGCTTACTGAAACATTTATAAGAGCTGTTATCTCCCTAATAACAGACAGACAGTGTGCAATTTTAGAGAGGAGAAAAGCTTCATATTTTTTAACACTTCACTAAAAAGTAACTGAAGAGTGTAAAATGAAAAATACTCTGTGCAGTTAGCTGGTAATGGACCATATTATCAACTCAAGTTAGATTTATAGGATACAAACTAGTCACTAATAGTTATTTTATGACATAGCGTGTCTGCTTTTTTTGGGTGAAGATTATTAAGATTAAACTTGCTAAACTTTTTTTTTTATACAGCTGTTTAGATTACAGAAATAAAAAAAATAAAATACAGACTTGTCCTCCCATCCCATTTCGACTGAAAGCCAGCATGAATTAAAAGTCAATGTAAGGACTCCACAGTGATATCATATGGGAACACTGTATTGGTATGAGTCAGACTGGCCCCCATTCTAACCATAATGACCATAAAAGAAGCTGAAAGCATTTTTAAACTACTTCTTGTGAAAGAACACAAAAGGCAACATTAGGATTTTGCCTCAAAAGTCCCCCACTCATTAATGATGTAAAGGGAAAAGTGCAAGATCACTGAAAGTAGTTTTGGCTTGCTTTATCACAATAGAACTGACTAGTTACAAACCACTGAATCCTCTGCACGTGCTTCTTTTTGCCAGCTAAGGCCTTAATAACTAAGCTTAAGTTAATACAAAAAAATATTTTCTGTAATCATTTAAAATAAAAAGCACTACAGGGTTTATTAAACCTACTACAGAAAACAGAGCTGGACAGACTTTCCTATATAAAGTATTGTATTATAATTATTATTATTGAGCACAAAATTATGTCTGTTGTCTTTTTTCTTTTGTATTTGCTCCTTGGTTTAATAATGCTGTAATAATAAACACAGATTAATTTTTGATCCTGATTCAGAAATGCGTATGTTTGGATAAAACATGTATCATTGGAAAAAATATTTGCTTCCAGGAATGATGATAACTATAGTTCTATTCCTCTAATTTACATTCTGTTAAAGCAGTGGACTGAATCATTTAATCTAAGTAGACCTTCTACTGCCCTCCTATTGGCAATATCCATGACATAATCCAAGAATACCTACTGAGCTGTGAGAGCTATATCCTCTCTTACACTCACTGTAAGGCTATGCTCCAGCAACTCCGCAACAGCTAAGAGAAGGGCTATCACATAGCCCAGCCACATTTACATGATCTTTCAACTGAAGCTATGAGGGCAACTTAACTATAATTTTGTAGTATTAGGAGAAAGATGGAGAACCAGACAAACAAAAGACAGACAACTACTGGCAGGAAACAGTATATTCATGATCTTTTCCTCCATCACCAATTATATACTACTCATAGTCTCAAGGTAATACACAGCTTTTACAAAAATCAATGAGTAATTCATAAAAAGATGTAATAAAAAGCAAACAAAGAATTGCAGAAAGAATGCCAACATCCTACTCTGCACTATTTCAAGAGGTTGTAGCAAATCCCAACATTAGTGCATACTTAAGTCGTACTAATGGATTGCCAAACTAAGAACAGCATCCCTCTGATAGGGGGCACGGAAACCAAACAAGCAAGCAAGCTCAATCATATTTTCTGCAGTCTAGAAAAGCAACAGGATACCAAGATTCAATTTGGACTAATTTAACTTGACATACAGACACTTTAGGACATCATGTCAAATCCTGGAAAATACATAAAATAACTTTCCACCAGCAGCAGATTTAACTGCTCTACATCTACTAAACACCTTCTAAAAGCTGCATCTGCTAGAAAGTCCTTCAGTTATTTCTAATACATCCTAACTCCCTTCTTTTTGCATTGTCACCAACTTTTAGGCTGTACACTTCCCTAAATGATTAATATGTCAATAATGCTAATTGGAAATTAGCATACCAAGGCTCACATCTTTAAAACAATATTGGTTTCAGACAATTCCAGACCTTAGAAAGTTAGTTCCAAACATTCTTGCTGATTTCAACATTGACAGAATAATAGTTTTGTCTCTGAAAAGTTGCAAGGAAAATAAAAATAAAACCCCAAGTAACTCCTACTGATTTTTAAATCACACAGAGATGAATCTCAAACACTTGTATTATTATTGCCCATAATCTGTCTCTGTTAGGCTGCAAAAATTAATCCTTTTCTCTGCCTTTTTTTACTCTAATATTTGTATGGTCTCAAACAGGTATAAAACCATCTTTATAGTAAAAGTAGTGTGTTTAATATAATCTGTGAATCTAGATATGATCAAAATCTTCCATAGTATTAAATTATCCTTTTCCTAATATTTAATGTCCCTTAGATTTTTTCTATCTATAAAATATAACCAACTAGACAAATTTCCAGTAACTCTGTATCACTAAGAAGTATTGCTCTTAGAGCATAAAAATGACTACATGATATAAAGGAAGCAGAATTAGGCCTTAACCTGGAGTTCATGAACAGCAGAAAACTCTGTTACTCCCATACCAGATTAATCAAGCATTTTTAAAATTGTGTGTGCATTTGGTTTATATTTCATATGTAACTGGGGGCCAGTGAGACAGATTGCATTTCGTATGTAGAATAAAGCTTAAAGCTCTGTATTACAACAACACACGGTTTTGTTTGAGATTTGGCATCTTTGCCTTTTCCTTCGGCTAAGCAAAATTAAACACATGAATAATGCAATGAAAATATTAGTGAAATCTTTTAAAAAGCCACACAAGAAAATTTCAGTAGCAACAAAATAGGAATATTCTCATTATTAAGTCAGGGCTATTACACAAATACAAAGGAAAGGGCTGAAATCAGTGTCATAATTACAAGCCACAAACCTTGGTATAAATGCAGGAGTGTACATTCTTTCCCACAGGGCACTCTGAGATCCCCAGTGGAAGGGCTTAAACAGGTACTAAGGGAGAATTTTCTTTTAACTGCATTTGCAGAAAATTCCTACACTCAAATGCTTAAACAGTATCCCAATCCAGGTTTCAACTTCTAAAATAATGGTGACCAAAAAAAATAGTGCAATTTGTATCTGTGCATGGGACACCTCAAGACTTACTATTATTCTGTCCTACGCATGCTTCAACAAAGTGAAAAGCAGATGGTCTGGTGGCTGACACATGTGTGTGACTTTCATCAAGCACCATGATATTTTAAACTCTTTTGCAACAGTCATCAGGTGTTTCAAGAAAAAGGCATTCTCCTAACAGATGAACAAGTAATTTACTTCAATTTAGTGATTCAACCCTTCCACCCATCACCTAACTGGAAAATCTGAGGATTACCTGAAGTAGTTTAAGAGTTAGAAAACCAGAATAAAGTGGCAGCCTCACCTTGTGTCCTAATTATGAATTTGAAATAGGCGGATGCTGCTGAGAGGGATTAATATAGGTTCTGGCATTGAGTCTAAATGACTTCAAAGAAGTCCCTCCAAATGGTTTCTGATATATTACTTTGATTTTGGCAAATAGCCAGTACTCTAGAGACCTCTGGAGTGAAAACATACTGAACCCTACTGGCTATCATATAATTTTACAGTTAGGGTTATACTGTAACAACTCTGCATATTGTTTTCTTCCAACCTGAAGCACCTATAGTTCAAACTTTCCCCTAGAAAAGGTCTCCTATGTCAGGATAAGTGTATAACATAAATTGGAACACTTAACTACAAGGTATCACCTACAAGTCAAAGTGAACTCAGCCTGTTATACAATATATTTGAAATTCAGCACAGGTATTTATGAATGTTAAAATGTAAATTACGTCTTTGCTGGCTTAATACAACCACGTTCGAACCTTGGTTACTATATTGTTGAAGAATGCAACATGTTATTTTGGCTTCTATCAGGATGATCTTAATGCACAGCAACTCACCTGCAAGGACAAAAATCCTACATCAGCAACGAACCTGCTGCACATATGCACTTACACAGCACCTCCTCAATGTGGGTGCAGAATCTCTGCATGTACTACAATACATCTCTTACACATGATGTTGATGTGCCAATTTTCCCTAAATTTTATTTTATTTTATAGAAGTTTTAGTGTAAAAAAACCTCCATGTTCCTTAGTTTGCAAAAATTACAGTTGACATGAGATCATTACTAAACCCACAGCTTTTCTGTGTTGTTTTCCTTAAGCTTCACTTTTTGGCCTTTAAAAGAACAAAAAAACCCCTACCATCTGATACAGTTTGTAGCCTATTAAGGGACAAGGGTTTATTTATAACCAGTTACCTTCAGTTTCTTTGTTTAAATTAAAAATTCAAAAGCATAGTTCTTATTTTGGACTTGGATACAAAATTTGCTGCATCAGGTAACTTACTCAGCCTCCGTGATGACACTTCTTTTCACACTCATTAAGGAGAAATACCACGCAATCCCATCCACACACAGCTCTGAGTAATGTGAGCAACAATATGCACAGCCTACCACAAACAAAAACCCTCATGCTATGGATATTTCTAATAAAGGCTCTATGGTACAGAGAACCTGAATGTAAGCATGCTGCTTTACACAGTAGCTGTGGCCATAGTTAAGCCCCTCAGCTGACTACTGAAGGCAATTAGGCAGGTAATATTTTCTCATCTGCTTTTGAAATTACCTGAGTACTAACTAATACGGAGTATTTCTGCTACTGTCATCTAAATACAAAGATTGTTACTCAACTGAGCACAAACGTAGCAGCAGGAAGACTGTGAGTGATCATTTATTAAAACTTACTGCATTTTAAAGCAACTTCTAACATAAATGTATTTGACAATACTTGAAATTTATTATTACCATAGTAAGCATATGTTGTAATGCTGCTGGTGTTGCACTAGTAATAGTAAAAATTTGTACACAAACCTTTTACAGCCATGAATTCCTGAACTGCATTATACAATTAAAAGATCTATTTTACAGCTGTCACGTTATGTATCTTCCTCCAATTCTTCTGGCATCTTCAAATCAAGAACACAGATGCTATGGACCAGAAGATGGAAATGTTCCCTAATCCAAGTGAACAGAAGTTCAAAATGAAAACTTTCAACAACTGCACAGCAGCCAAAACTAATTCAGGAGCATTCTAGAAATGCTTTTTTTAGTCTTGATATAAGGCACTGTTCAACAAGTCATTAGAAGAAAAGCACACAGAAATAAGATGGAAGTCTGCCACTGAAGAAAGCTTTTTAACACTCATCTCTGATGATACTGGATTTAGTCACACCATTGTTCAACAGCGTTTTCAAAGTCATCTGTCTCTCCAGTACACTCCAGACTCCATGGCATAAGACAACTGAAAACATTTCTAAATGATTCTAGTATCAGAAAACAGTGGCACATCACTTACCAACTTTGTAAAAAACAACCTTAACACAGGTTTGGAGGCAGGCAATGGAGGGTATTCCACCTTCCTGCAACTGTTAGCAAGAACTTTTAGATTACATTAAAATTTGTCTGTATTGACATAATTTGAAAGATCCCAAGTCACCCTACTTTAACAGCTGCAATGCTATTGCCTTTCACTTATTTTGTACTGCTAGCCTGCAAGTCACATGGCAATATACAACTGTCCATGGTTGGAATGATATGCCCTAACAGCAGTAACACCTCTCAACAGGTTGAGTTAGCCCCTTACACAGCTGTTACTTTCAGTAAGATATTTATTTTCCAAAAAAAGTTTTAAGTTATTCTTAAAATTTAGGGACAAAATCCCAGTATTATAATTTGAATATCAGGTGTGTCATTCCATGTGATGATGACTTTTCAAGAAAAAGTGACAAGATGGAGTCTTTACATGCATCAACCGAGACCTGGTTACTTACTTTTTCAAATGTGCCAAGCTAAAAAAAATCATCACTAACAAAGTTTCAGGAATTAAGACATTATGTTAGTTATAAAGCATTTACTCCTACTTTCATCTGTATTTAACAAGTAGAATTTAATTTCAAGGCTTATAGACCCTCAGGATGGTTAGATATATGTGGAACTGTATATTAGGGCAAATTTTGATCCTGATCAGCAAAGTATCTTCTGGTGACATCTTAGGCTTCCCTTTATATTGCTCTGAAGTTCTGCTTTTTGTGCAATCCAAGCTTCAGTTAAGCACAGACCAATCAAGAAAGAAGGTAAACAAAAGCAACTTATGCCTATCACAACATCCTGGTATGTGAAATCATTAGCTGTATTCACAGGCAGTGATTCATATACTTAGAAAAGCTTTGAGACCTCACCACCACTTTGAGACACACAGCTCACTCCTTAAGCTGTCCCCCCTCTGAGGATGAAGGGGAGCTTCAATAAGGAGTTTTCAGCAGATTCTCTACGCATTCTGAATGAAGAAATGACAAAATTTAAAATTATAAAGGATCCCTATGGTTTTTGAGTGTCATTCCTCACTACAAAAATACAAAACCCCAAAACTATATTCAGTCATACAAAAAACCTCCGTGCGTATTCTGTAGGCCTAGCTGAAGGAAAGAGGCTTCTAAAAAATATATGCTACAATATCATGAATCTTTGAAGGCAGAGAATATGTAGAGTTGTATTTTTATTAGTTTCTAGCCAAGAGCTCCAAATTTTAATTCCTACCCTGATGTATAATCCTCAGAATATCCACCATATTCTCATAGTGCTATGCTGCAGATGACATGCAAAAGTCTTAACATCAGAAAACTGTTTTCTACTTTATCAGTTTTACGTATAATACCGAGCAAACAAATATGAAATACCATAACTTGTTAAACAGCTATCACATGGACTGGTTTAACAAAAAAATAACCCTTGCTGAACCATAAAAAAGCGCAATGTATTAGGTATACAGTTGTAATGATGTTGAACTGACTGTTAAGCATAGTTAATATATGTTACACAAGAAAATGGTATCGACAGCCTTCTAGGTGCTGTATAAATTCACATTCTATTTCTATTATAATTCTGCTTTTGCAGTTAAACTTTGTCATAGGATCATCATTTACTGTTACCCTCTGAAAATAAAGTGAACACTGATTAGCACATTTTCTGGCACATGTCGTGTCTCTGTCACTAAACAATGTCTTAATTTTAAATTCTGGTTCAGAATCACTGCTTTGACAACTACTGTCACTGTTCAAGGTCTGCACGAAGCTTCAAACTGCATATTATCACCCATTGACAAACTCGACATTTTATGAAGGGCCCCTTCTCACACTGACTTATCCTCCTTACCCTGTGTAAATAAGTAACAATTCATTTCATAACCTTGACTCTGAAGTCCAACCCTTCCACCCTCTTTTTTCTTCTTCCTAAACAACTGACAAAGAACAAGGAAGCTGATTGAAGGGGTCCATTATGTATCAACTTAAAGAAAGGTAAAGTGATTGATGAAACTAGCAGTCACCTTCACTGCTAGCTACTGCACCTGTATCCTTTTTGTCAAATGACCTGAAAATCCTGCTGACAGTTTAACATTCACCACAAGGATACACTCTCTAGTCCTGTAGTTTTGAATATTTTTATTTGCTCAGAAATTTATGGGAACATTTTCTGAAGATGGAAGTACCCATTTAAAAATTAGCAATTTGTATTTTTCTTCCCATGCATATTGTGCTTTCTAATAGTGTACTTTGCAAAACTGTTAAATACTTGCCAGTAAGCTGGCAAACCACAACTCCTCTGCAGGTATCACACAGTTAAAATTATTCATGTTATGATCAACATTTCAGTAAAATTTGCCAGCAGTAATAAGATAATCTCAGTTTATTTCCTTATCACACCAGTTTCCAGGTTTCAGACTAAGTTTTGGAGCTTTTCATCAACAATCATTTAAAAACAAAAAAAGCAGGTTTTTTAAAGATATTTTCAGTTTTTAAAAAATATCCAGCTACTTTTATACAATTCTGGGTTAGCTGATCAAGTAAAACTTCCTTTTAGGTTGCAAAAAATCAGTAAAAATGCCAACCTCAAACCATTCCTATGGTACTGGAGCTGGTCTACTACTCTCCATATGAAATAAAATCTTCACTGGGAAAGTGACAATTGAAAGGCAGGAAAACCTCAAAAATAATAAAACCCCCCTGCTTTACTCTGTGTGGGACACAGCACCATTTCCTTTGGGCATTTATTACCTGTTAAAAACCAATCTTTTGGTGAGTGGCAGTTCAGGGTTTTTGAGAGCAAGCTGCAATATTTCTTCGGGTCTGCAGAGTCATAATTAAAGCTGAACTGAGTGGAATTGGAGAGGGAAGGTCAGCGAGGTGCTGTATGAGAGATGAGGCTGGGCTGATGGGCACCAAATGAACAAATTATGATGGGCCCCACTCAATGTGATGAGGTCAAATGCTTGTTTCTACCCACTGACAGTTCAATTTCCCTGAAATGTCTCCCGGTTCTCTATGAGCTAATTATGAATGAAAAGTTATCAACTGCCCTCACCAAAAAGAGCTTTCTTGGAGCTTTTAATGTCAAAATATTGTTAGAAACACATGCTAGCCCAGCTTTTTAGCCAAACAATACCCAGGATAATCTAAATACCAGTGTTATACTATATACTTTTTACCTGCAGTAGAGACGTAAAATATTCCTCAACTGCTATTAGGTAAAACACATACCTAAGTCTTATAAAGCAAGCCTGTATTAATATTACCATGTATTATCAAAAGGTACTGTGATTATAGCTTTGTATAGCATAAAGGACATAACTTTCAAATATTTCCATATTAATACTAATTCCCAAGAAAATACTGCTGGATTTTTGAAGTACCAAAGCTCAGCTGTATTCCAGCATCCACGTATTTCATCACAGTTTTCAGAGTTGTCTCTTGATTGCCTTTGTGAAATATTATCTTTTGAAAATCCAGGCACAGAGGGTTGCATATACTTCCAAAGTTTTAGATAAGCAGCACACACAGAAATTTTTAAATAGACTATTATAGAAGGTGGATCTTTGAAGTTAGAAGAGAATAGCAAAGTGAAAGGACTTTAAAAGTTGGAATTGAGAACAGGAGTGTCTGAGAAATTCCAGACTACTTATTTGCATAGAGTGATAATTTTGAAGACTTATTTTGCCACAATTATTTACTACTTTAAAGTTAAGGAATGACAGTAGTCTAATGCTTCAATTTAGAATGCTGCCTGGCTTTCTTTTATTACAAAGCTGTTCCTCTTTAATGAGTTTACTTGTAAGTCAGAAATTTTAAAGGAAACTCCTACGAAGAGGTGATCAGAACTTTACTTTGCAATGTACTAGCCATGTACTTGGCACTGCACAAGATGGGACTATTAATTCTACCAACTTTTAAATGATACCAGTTAATGCAACTGCAGGGTACACAGTTACAACAGGATGTAAAGTCAAAGTGTATCTGATATATACTGATTTAGAAACTAAAATTACTTCTCAGATGTTAAAGAATATCACATAAAATGAGTGGAGATAATGTAAAGGGAAACAATGTTTTCTAGAAATTCAATATAATTTTAAGGTTGTTTAAAGAAACTGGCTAAATAAGCAACTGCAGAAGAGTAACAAATAAATATTTAATCACAAAGTTGAAGCATTCATCTATGTGGCTAGCATAGATAGCTCTAATATAAAAGCAAGCCTGAAGGTTTTCAGTATAGCACAGTATTAAATTTATCAATATAACAGTTGCTGTCATTGTAGTTGGCATACTCTCTTATTAGACACACTGTTGATCAAGTGTTATTACAACAACAAAAAAACCCGCCTGTGCTGTACAGAGTTTTCCTGTTTAAGTACCACAATTAAGAACAGAGAAATGCAATTCATTCATTACAGAACCTTTTGAGGAAGTTGATTTTTTCTAATTCTTATTGTAATTGCATTGTTCTAATCCTGTATTATAAAGGCAGCTGCTTGCCTATCATTGGTACTTTCCTCGTTAATCCTGACTCAGTGAATTAACCTTTAATTACAGCCGTTAAAATTGAAATGAGCCTCTTGTCTGGCTGGGGCTGCCCCCTTCCAGTGCATGAGACTGATGAAAATTTTTAGGGTCAATGAATATGTCCCATGTCATGTCTGATAGATGCTAAAGATGTGAGGAGGTAAATGTTACCTTAGAAAGATGTGGCTGAAATTTTTAAGAGCTAGGTTTTATTGACAAAATAAAACAAAAATACAGCTTGGGTTAAGGTTACCTCTCTTCTGAGTTACACAGCATAACACAAGTACAGACACACTCCGTTTTACATACATTACCACACTAAATATTTAAGGAATAACTTATGGAATCATCATCATGCATTACACATGCTTGTTTTTAAACACCTAGCACCAACTCTGTTTACAGCAGTCATATTTTAAGGAGCACAACATATGTATTTTTCATGTTGGAGAGAAAAAGCATTACTTTAAATTCTCTCACAGATCTAATCAGTTAATTCTAAAAAGGTTAGATTAGGTTTAGGGGCAAAAAAAAAAATAATTCAAGAGTCTCCTCACAGTAACGTATCTACAGTAGGTTTTCGGGGTTTTTTGCCACAAGACATCCTCCCCAGTTTAAGTTGTTTTATAAATAGGATTTAAATTGCACTTTACTTTGCAATTTTAGTACTTCTATGTTTAAATACAATATTTGAATATTGTTTAATCTTTTTCACTCCCAGATAACAAAACAGCAAAATAGCATTGAATAAAGAGCATTACTGTTAATCAAAGACCTGGTTCCTCGGAATACAATTTAATTAACATACAAGTTGCTAACTAATTACACATTATATTTATATAATTATACATTGTAAATAATTTATAACACAAATATATTTCATATAATGTATAGATTATATATAAAAGAGCAAATAAAAGACCCAGTCTGGAGAATATCTAGTACTAAAACACAGAGTAATCAATTAAATCAATGAGATTATACATATTAATAATATACCTCTCAGACTGGGTATACTATTATCTGGGCCAATATCTTGTACCAGAAACTTGTTTCTGACTCAGAAGATTATGTTTGAACTTCCAAATTAAATTCTCCAATTTATTTAAAATAAAAAAAGTTGAAGGTACCTAATTCTGAAGTGTAGAGCTTGTTAAATATTTATGCATTTAATAAAAGGCAGGTCTTTTTAAGGCTTCAACACTAATAAACACCACAAATATTGATAAATTCATTTATAATTAAAGTGAAATGACACTTCAAAAAATAGTGTCAATAGCAGTTTTTTCCCCAAGCTATCATTTTTAAAAGTATGTGGATGCAGTTTCTTGAAAGGACATTACAACTTCCAAATACTTGCTGTAACACAGATATTCTATGTTACCAATTTAAGAACAGCTTCTTATACAGTACATTTATATAACCACACAAAAATTAAATTAAGTATGCAGGAGGTCTTTGTTTCATTCCTTCTTCTATCTTCTGTCTTGTCAATGGTTAATATCTGCTGATGAGCAGCTACATTCATTTGTAGATCACCCAGTGCTTTCCCAAGGTGAGTAAGCATCATTATCCTCATTTTTCAGATGGAAAACTAAAAGATTAAGTTACTCCCTCCAGATCACACAGCAAGTAGTAAGCCAAAAATAGAACTCATTTTCCATATGTAACACCCAGTTCTGTATCCACTGGACCTCACCGCCTTCCCACAAGCCTCAGTCACACCTAATCAGCTGCATAGCTGAATTTTGGGCAGCACCAAGTGAAAGTTGCTTTTTAACTCTTTAAATTTAAGGCTGTGTCTTTTCACTTGATTCATAGGTACAAACCTCCCCAGGCACCCTACTAACATGACATTTGTAAAAAGTGGTTTCAGTTAAGCCTTATGCCAGTTACAAATCTTGTATGGTACAGAGTAGGGGAAAACAACGTAGATACTTCAAACTGTTCCGCATGGAAAAAGTGCCACCTTAAGAAATGAATCTGGAGAAAAACAATATGCAGAACTCCAAAAACATCTCTGCTCCATGTGCAAGTGTGGTCAACAATGCAAGTAATTTATAAGCATGCATAGGTATAGTATATATGTAGACTACCTTGCAGTGCACTTCCCCCTTCACACTGCCCCAACAAACCTTCCCAATTTCAATCTTTATATAACAAAGTGGGCTTCAGAAGTATAATGAAAACATTTAATGCAAAGGAAAACGCTCTACTGTGATGAGGCACCAAAAAGATAAGACATTTCTTACAGGAAGCTGAAAAACATGAGGGCAAATGGTAAGCTAGAAAAAAAATAATAGAATGATACCAAGGATATACCATGTTATAAATAACAAGCCTGTGTTATCCGAACACAAAATCACAGATCTGACAGATGTGGCTAACACTGAAAACTAATTTAAAAGAAACATCTTTTGCCTGAATAAAAAATTTTAGAAGTGTCCTAAGAGGGACTATTTATATATTTATATGTATTTACTGAAATATTAAAAGAGTTATTTAAAAAACAATGGTAGTTGATCAAAATTTCTCTGAGAATACAGGGCAAAAGAGTACCGAAAATCTAGCTGAACCATCACACACTGTCTACTGCTATCACAAGTGATTGCACTACATGTCTTTCATGACATTAACAAGTTAATATTTCTTCTGATACTGCCATTCCTGAGCTAAGAACTCAGACTGGAGCTTATATGAATGATAAATGTATCTAGTTATAGAGTAATTACTGCTAAGAAAGCTCTGAAAAAATAGAGCTCATGAAGTTGAGTGCACACCAATAACTATTTGGAAGAACTACTAATCATTCCTCTACTGTAGGATTTTGCAAATTCTTAAGCACCTCATGCTAACCTTTCCTGCAAACTGCAGACCACACTAGAGCCATGATATAATCCATTATTGAAATCCTTGCATTCCCGGTACTTCTAAGAAGAGGTCCTTCACACAGGAGAAGAATATACTTCAGAGTCACTCTTAACACTTGCTACAGTGGAATCAGAAACAACCTAAAGGGACAAAGCAACCTAAATGGTAAGAAAGTTTTCCCTTGTACAGACTACCTCCACAACTTTAAAATTAAAATACCATTTAAGGTTTTCTCCTATTCTGAAAATATCTCCAGTTGAATATTGAGGGAATTAATGTTTACTACTCCTCAAGTATTCTGTAAGTGTGCTTAATTTGAAATTAAATGTATTTATCACCTAGTTTGACAGGTCTGCAACTCGACCTTGACTTTTGTCAAAAGCTATTATTTCTGCTCTATGCATCACCACTCTAAAGAAGTTCTCAAAGTAGATCTCAGTCAGGAGTTCTGTAGAAGACATGCGACAGAAAATACAATGATTTATTCCTCCTTTCCTAAACAGTTTCTGGGGAACTCCGAGTAGTAGGGAACAATAAAAACACATAATTGGTAATAAATACTACGAAGATACTGAACATGCCAAATAAAACCTAAGTAAAGCAGTACCACTTCTACAATTATACCATAATCCCATATAAACAATAATTAATGGAAACAATGAATATGAATTGTTGCATCAAATATTTTTGTAAGTACCTCCTCACTACAATGCAAGTCTTTCCCTCATTTGCTACATGCTTTTATCATGAAGTTCTCTTACACTCTTGACTTTTCCCCTGAATTATCCTTTATTTGGGGTAGGGGAAACAATTTTCTCCCCTCAAATCCTACCCAACCCAGCCCACACTTCCACACTTTTTGCCCTATCCAACTGCTGCTACCATCAGAGCTCGCATTCAGCTGTCAATTCTCCCTTGCAATAACATTGCTCTAAATCAACAAATTTCATGCTACCAAAGCAGTATTTTCTCTCACTGATTTTGTGTTTAAAAGTATGTGTAATTTTTACCAGTTAACTACTACATGCAGCATACTCAGGGCTCTACACACGTAGAAGAGTAGTTGCTTGTACATTTTTACCATCTAAAATTCTAATGAGAAAAGAACAGGTGGTTCAGCTTTTTTTCTTGTGTGATTGTAGGAACAGATTACTCCCCTCTTTGGCTTCTCCCAGATACCACAGCTCTCCTCTTCCTCCTCTCACCATTCCTGCTCAAAATAGTACTTCTTGCAGCAGATTATAACCCTCCCTTGTCCTTACGTCATACGTGAGTTTTGCTTTCCATTCCCTCTTCTCTCACTTCATAACCTCCCTTTACGGGACAACACCCATTTCTAGTGTTTTCAAATAACCACTTTACACTGACAGCTTGCAGCTTCCTCTCACCTATTTTTCATTGGCACCACAACTTCAAATATCTTTCAAGCCTACAAAAGTATCCATCTAAAACTCAATTGACTCCACATGCAGTTTCCCCAACCACTTAAATCTACTTCTCTTGTGTACACACCCTGAAAAGCCTCATAGTAGCTGCTGGTGACCTCAGTTACCTTGGTTTGTTTGAGCCACCTATGGATGGACTACATGTACTAGGGCAGAAGCACGCACAACGATTTACAATATATTGCATCCAGTTTGAAGAAAGTTACCCATAAATTTCCAGAGATGTTTGGGTTTCCTGCAACAAACTATATAATATGTGTGCGTGCATTTATACAAGGGGGAAATATGCTATATGTAAACATGAATCATAAAAACAAATGAGCTGCAGAACAAAGCATCAGGTTGTGCACTGCAGTTTCTACTCAAGGATATCTTGGGTTTGTGTGTTTAAAGAGACCCACACCATTACTGTAAAACTATTCTTGTATTTATGCTTTCTATAATGTTCATCAGCTATGAATTTGGAGTTACAAGTTTTCTAAAAGCTCTATCCAATTACAGTGCTGAATGATTTGAATAATAAGACTGCCTGACATATTCCAAGATAAGTGGCTGCTACATTTCTTTGATATTAGGGTCATATACTGTACTTATCTATTTTTACTCCATGCTCTCCATTGCCTAGTAATAAATTAATTTCTCACTGTGAGTTTGGCATGTGCCCTACAGTTAAATTCATTTTCTCTCCCACTGAAAGAAGAAAGAAGTTTGACAACTATCTTCCTTATTTTTAGAATTAGTAATCACAGATTAAAATCAAAATACTATTTTAAGAGGGACATTGCCATGTGAAGTCTTAAAAGCTGGGTTTTTACTTTCATTTCCAGAAAATTACCTGAAGGTGCTCAACAACATGTGACAACACTTGTTTAACTACTTGCATGCAAGACTTTTTACAATATATGGATATCATTTGGAAGAACAATTTTTAACCTTAGCATTTCATTTTTGTTGGTTCCTGGTGCACAAAACTCAGCAAAGGACCTCATGTACATCAGCAATAATTATCAACAGCAATGAGAGTTGAGCATAGATCTGAAAATAAAATACAGCCCATAACATGTAATCATTATCCAGGCAGCAACAATTAGTTCTTATGTGATGTGGGTTGTTTCCAAAGCAGAGAGTACAAGGAAACATTCCAGCTTCTTTGCTGGTCACATGTTTTACCAGGAACTCAGTGGTACCAAGAAAGAGGCATTTTGCAGGCTCAACCCTTTCACGCAGAAATTCTTTTGCTGTTTAACCTACACTTTCTAGCTCTTTCTACCTAATACTTCTATTTCATTGTAGCTACTTTCTGAAGAACGGGGAGAAGCAATTTAGAAAATGAACAGTGGCAATCATGAGGAAAGCAAGCATAAATGTAGGAGTGGAATATGTATTTATGTACTGTAGATTATGAAAGGACTAAAGACAGTGGCAAACAGAAGCAATGTTCTCAAGTATCCAACATTACTGACTGCTATCTTTAATTTACCCTCAAAGATTATAAATCTGAAGTAAACCAAAGACACCAGTCATTCTTAAGCTAATCCAGAGCCAGAAAAACAGATGATTGCCTGTGTTTTGAGCTGTTAAAGCCATAAAGGATGGTAAAGAAGCAATCATGGGATTAAAATCACAGGAGTAACATCACAGTTGTACTGAAACTCAGGCTCGCTGCCTAATGCTGCATATTGCACTGCAAAAATAACATGGAAGAGAATTTCTGGCATTTTCAGACTGTGTGACACATGAGTGACTATGCACCAGGTAAGGTGACTGCATGTCCACAGATTGTTACTGCTCTGCTTGAAATTTAAATGGTATCACAATTTTCTTTGATAAGGCTAACATTCAATATTATTATCTGAAAGTCTACCTTTTCAACACCAAATTTTAAATCCTGTAAACATGAAACTGAATCATCAGCTAGGATCTTTTGTTTCTTGAGTCAAATCATTCATGCAGCTCCTTTATGTATTAAGTATTTGATTTTGCAAATGCATCACTTCCAAATCCAGCAGGAAGTACTTTACTAGCAATTATCAAAGTTGCAGTGTAGGTTCTATATGCCACTCTCATGCGAAACAAGTCTAGCTTAAAAAATGCCTGTGCCTCTAATATTTTTTCTGGCCACTCCCATCCACTTTCCTAAGGGTAAGTACCCTATGTTCTCCTGTTGCAATTCCTCATTAAATTGCACATTTAAACCGGACAAACAAAATAACTAAAAACCCCCAACTGCTAAAGAAGAACACAACAAACTACTATCCTTTCCCCCAACAAAGGAATGACCTCTACCTCCATGACTTTGCTAACCTTAATTATACTTATAGTTTTGAGATTCCCTAATGGAAAGTGCTACAAAGCAGAAAGCACTAACAGAATGAATCATGACACATACTGATACACCACTGATTGTAAATCTATACCCTTTTTATTTGCACCCAAGGGCTATGCTTCGTATACTCATGAAAAATGACTTCCAAGTAGCAGAATGTCATAATTGGAGGCATATATGGTAAACAAACAGGCTGAGAAATAACAGGTATGTGATTTTCCTGTGGTTTATTTTTGATAGTGTAGCAACTAGATGACTTGCAGTATTTGTATAGTTTGGATACTTAATTTGTGAATTTAAGTTTCCCTGAGGCAGACAAAAAGACAGATTGAAAGAGAAGGTTAAAAATCCTTGAAAGCATCCTTCTTAGACATGTAATATTCATACTTTTCTCCATGTTTCAGAATGTAATTATTACAGATTCAAAAAAGCTGCCAGAATTGCATGTAAACCAGAACTTCATACAAGACTTCAATAGGTGAAAGAACTTTTTAAAAAATCACTTCAATGATTACCTCAAAAACATGTGAAATGCTTAATTATAAGACACACATCCACCCCCATATACCCATCCACACCACTTCTTAAAGGCTACTTACATCAATGACCGATGAACTTGACAGACTTAATCCCTCTAGGTCTGCTGTTAAGCTTGGGGACAACAGAGCTGCTGCAGGAACTGCCATAGGAGTTGTCACAGGACAGACTAGAATTAAAAAAGGCAATTGATACTTAACTTTAAAAACATTTAAAACACTGGGAAGGACAACGAGCTGTTTTTATTATGTGTAAAAAGGTTTTTACATCTTGATCTAATTATCATTGTATATGTGTTTCTTAATAGCAGAAGATTATTTTACAGACATATAGCCCCAATACTCAAAATAAGCAATGAAAATGTAAGTAAAACTGGTGTATATAAAAACACAACTACTTTGTCCTCCTTTCCCATTTTTTTCTCTATTTTATCTTTCAGTGTGATCCATATTATGCAGCGCATTTTCATTTACAAGTTATGGGTGAAGTACATATTAATATGATTCTAATGTGTTGCACCTATAGAAGTAAACTTGAAGAACAGCGCTACAGAGCATAGCCAAACAGCAGTGCCAGCTTTGCCCTACCCTTCCAAGGGTTACATTTCACTGTTTTTCAGAACTGTGAGTTTTCGTATCTTATTACAGTACCATAACTGGTTCACAAGTTGCAGAGTACAACATCCACCAGCACCTAAGAAAAAATGCCCCCTTTAACAGAAACCAAGTCCAGATATACAAAAATTCTTAAAATAAATGTTTTACCTATCAATACATTTTAAATTTTGAAACAATTTCTCAGTTCTAAATCAAACAAAATCACATGTTGTAATAACTGTGTTTAAAAATAAGTTGATCATCTAAGCAATTTTATTTTGTCAGGAAGCTGGTAAGATAAATGAACAGAATCTATGTTTCAGACATTTAAAATACATTGAATTAACTGAACTGAATTTATGCCATGGGAAAAATAAGGCATAAAATAAGGCAAAAAAATATCAAGGTACTTACAATCATCTAAATCTAAGAGAAACACATCTTGTTTATTTGGAGCTTTTCTATCTTGCACTGTTGTTTCTTCTTTCTGTCAAAATACAGGAATATTTTATTTTTTACCATATCAGCAAAAGAAAAATCTTTAACACTTTTATAAAGGAAAATGTATTTTCTCTGGTGTAAAAGAAAATTTAATCCATGTTCAGGGCTGGTGTTCAGAAAATTCACCTAGTGAGAAAGATTTCTTTGTACAGGTAAGCTGAACCTAAACTCCACATTTCAGTTACATTTACTCCTCTGAAGCCCACGTTCCTGTTTAATATTAATTATAGTTGCTAGTCAAAGAAACACTTTGGTGACAGATCAGTCACTTCTGTTGACACCATTAAAAACAGAGACAGAAAAATATTTTTTTGAAGACAAAAGACTTGGGTACTAACATAAAAAACAGGACAAAAATAATGCAGTAAGAAAGCAGTGTTATTTGCACTTATCTAGGAGTATGGAATCCCGTCCCATAATCTACTAGGATTTTACTTAATTGCTAGACAAATAATAACAAGTTGATCTTTGTCACAAAAGAAGTTTTGGTTTTAAGCATCAAAATGAGTACTAATAATAAGGATTGGCAGTACTTAAGAAAAGAGTATAGCAGTAATAATCTCAGTGACTTGGCAAACAGAATTTTTCAACAAAAGTTTTTTCAATATGGCTAAATAAAAAGTTCTAAAGCAGGGGTCCTCAAACTTTTTAACCAGGGGGCCGGCGCGTGGATGCAGTAGCAGGCAGTCATCTGCGTCTGCTTGGTCCCCCCCCCCCAAACCCTGGCAGGGGGTGGGTGGGGCAGGGGGGTTCTGTAAATACCGGGGGCTGGATTGAGGACCCCTGTTCTAAACAAATCTAATGAGAGTGAGTGTTGGTCATACCTACAGAACACGTCTATACAGTGATGATTCAGAACAGAATTTAGCGCAATATGGACTCCCAATAGGGTGTTAATAGTTAAAAGGATTGATCTTTTGGGTATAGCCAGAACATGGACATGTTAACCATTGGATGCTTATCAGACAGCTTGCCATTATGCTATTCTTACCCATTCCTAAGCATCCTTCATCTGGATTGGCTGAAGAACCTCTTCTGGCTTTGCTCTCCCTAGCTCACTCACCAGGCAGGTGGCTTTGCCATTCTTTCAGAGAATTTGTCAACTACCTTTAGTCTTTAAGACATTGCTCACTACCCAAGCTATTGCAAGTCATTTAAATGTAGTCTTTCCAGGAGTCACACTTCTGTGAACCTTCTAGTTTACCAGTGTCCTCTTCAACAAGAGCACGTGACAGCCAAATGCATATACATACATAATTCTTTTGCCTTTTCCGATAAATGCACAGGTCTACATAAACCAGCAGAACACCATATGCCCACCCAGGCCTCCATTTCTTAAGCATTTCTTGCAAGCTACCAGAGCCTATTCAGGGTCTCAGGATACACATTCCTACAGGAGCTTGGAGTCCTCTCAGACACTCAGAAGCTAGAATCACTTTCTTTGACTATTACCATACAGTAAAATGACTCCTTTTTTCAAAAGGTGCATTCCCTTTCCTCTAGTCTCTCAGTCTCATACAGTCACTGCAAACTAACAATAATGCTGAGTCTATTTTTTCCAATTTTGGGAGAAATTTCAGGGTTCCCTCTAAAGAATGTGGAAGAAACTAGCTCACGTTCTTGCTATTTGAAGCTGCTGATATTCGTGCCTATCAGGTTGACCTGAGCCAAAATGACACAGTCATTGTTTTCTTCCAACAAACCAGTGGCTCAAACAGACAATAGTCACTTACGTGACCATTACAGAGGTGCTTCAGATATTCTGGGAGAAGAATCTTGTGGACAGAGAAGCCACTAATTTTAAAATTGTTCTAAAGTCAGCACACTTCAATGGTTCTTATCACTACGGTATTTTAATGTTCTACTATTGCTGACTTATCTGAAATATTACAAAACACCTTTAAAATGATGCTAATGTTACTTGACTCCTTATATGCCTTCTCCAGAATTAGTGAGGGATGCTGCTGCAGAACCTGCTCTCTTGAGTTCCATTCTATCACGTGGTCACAACTATCAGATTTCATTTTTCTCTTCCAGTGTGATTACTGGCAAATCATTACACTTCTTTTGGCTATTTTTAGTTTTAAATCTGTGAAATAAGGATAAATAATATACTTCATAAGCTACAGGTTCTACTTGAATTCCTCAGTCTATGAAATGCCAGAGAAACAATTTTTAATGACAATTCTTTTAATAAATTCTACTTTTTTTATAGCACCATTTGTTGAGTATTTAGCCCAGAATCGGGAGTTTTGCTGTTACCTGCAGCACTTTTGCTATAAACTATTTACCACAACTTTTTTGCTAAACTACGAACTCTTCAGACACTGGAACATAGTAAAAGGGAACAGAGTTAAATAACATGTAAGTATATATTTTTGAAAAAACTCTCAGTTTCCAAACTCCTTCACTCACTACCCAGACTTCTCCATAAGATACAGAACTTCAACTATGATTAAGGATCAAGTTTATTTTTAGCTAGAGTTCTATGTTTGCTAATCATTCCAGTAGAGATGGGATTTCTTCATTCCCTTTTATTATGCAGCCAACTGAAGTCTATAAAAAGTGGCTCACCCACGTGAGAGGCTATAGCACAAGGATGAGAATTTTGAACGTGCTTCACTTCTGCCAATGCACTTCATGCCACTTCACAATTGCTAGGTCAAGATGTTAAAAAAAATTTTTTTTAGTCAGAGCCAAGAAATCCTCTTGCTGTTAATCTGTTTACTGAAGACAATTAAGAAAGGACATTCTGTGTCACAAACAACACCAATAGTATGCTTGTTTGGGTTTTTTTCTGTTATTTATTTTGCTGTTCCAAAGTACTTCCTAAGTACATATCACAAAGCTTGGTATGTAATTTTATAAGATAAAATGCATTTCTACACTGGTATTTTGAATCTACTATGTAACTCATTTTTAAAAATGGGGAAAAAAGTATTTCAGAAGAATTTATTTTTTATACTTTGAAATAAAATAAAATGGTCCTAAGCTAAGACATGTGCAGAATCATTACATCAATGTAACGCACAGTAAGAAAAACTCCCACTGCACAGTGTATCAGAATGCTGCACTTAAGTACATCAGTTTATTGTAAAAAAACTAAAGAAAACAAAAAATGTAACCCCTTCTCTCCCCCTCCCCCCAAAACCCCAACAAAACCCCCAAAACAAAAAACCAACCAACAACCTGCCCTCAAAACAACTCTACCATCTGGGAAATGTAAAATCAGAAGCTAACTAAATCAAGATAAAGCTAATGTTAAAGTATGATCACGTCTTATTTTCTACTTCAGTCAAGTGTGTCAAGCTTAATTAAATACTCAGCTACTTATATATGCGTAAATGCATGCTAAATATACACACTTAAACACAAATATTTTCATATGCATATTTCTATATATGCAAATATATATATTGTGTGCAATTTGTACAAAACACCAAAGAAATTTATTTACATGGGTCTTGCCTATTAGAAACATTATTTTTTAATTTGGTTTTTCCAAGAAAAGAAAATTGATTGGCTTTCTAAGAATAATAAATAGCCAATGACTGCAACAAACACTACCAATAGATATTTCTATTGAATGGAAAAAGCTTTGCATTCCAAATCAAGAGAATAAAAAGTCTCTGACGTGTCTGGCATTTCTCTGTAACATAATATTTCATCTTTTTTCTTAAAACTAAATCTACAATATAACCCAAACAGTTTCCTACCAAGACAGCCCACTATGAGAAAAGCAGAATACTAAACAAAGAAGTTAAGCTATATTCCATCAAACATTTCTCCATTTGCAATTCATCTTGGTAATAGAGATAGAACCTGGTAAATGCATATAGGACTTGAAGCAGGAGATTTCTCTTGCTCAATGCATAATTCATGTGCTCCGCCTGCAAAGTGTGTAAAATGAGAATTTCACACCGCAGCATGAGCCACGGAACTGCAGAGAAAAGGCAGATGAAATCATATTTTGCTGTGCGAATTTTATTTCTTATCCTCCCAATATTTACACAAAATCATCACTGACAATCGAAACGCATTGACAGATCACCCACTGTTTCCATTGTGTTAGCACTTGAAAAGAGATCAGGCAGAAAGATAGACAATTTGTTTTTGTATATTTTTTAAATAGTGGATCAGGTTTTTAACAGCTGAGTGACTGTATTATACTTGTATAAGGAGGTCAACAGTAGCTGATTTTAAAATCTCACTGTAGAGACACCTACTTATACATGCATCATCCTCAAATCTGCATTTCAGCACTACAGTATTTATGCTTACAGTATAATATGTATCTGAACACCTCAAACTATCCATATTTCAAAATGATATAAAACACTGCAGTACAAGACAGTGACTTTTCTATTCATTGCAGCTCAATTACAGTGAACATAACAGATTTTTCTACATGATTCTTCAAGAGAAAGGATATGAAAGCAATAACAACATATACAGGAAAAGTATTCCGATGCTTCTGTAACCTGTTTAATGCTAGTAAATGCATGGATATATGCACAAATTAAGCTCCCGTCTGAGTGTAATCAAACCTTTTTCATTATGAAAATACTGCTGAAAATGGCAATGGTACCCAACAATCATACATTCAGTAAACACCACCCAAAACATCAGCTATGTAACATAGTTCACAATATGTGGTAAACTGAGAAACTACAAAAATAGAGCCTACTAACTACTCCTCTTATCAACTGGTGTTTCAGAAAACCTTTGCAGTTTGATTTAAAAGTAAAGGAAATCCTAATGAATCATCTCCCCATATAAGCTAACCAAATTAAGAATACTCTGTATCAGAGTAATATAAGCAATGGCTTTTCTAATAAAATCTATCAGAATAAAAACATGCATTTCTGAGAGCCTGGCTGAAACTATCTGCTTCCTGGGTGGCTTGAAAAGAAGTCTGGTGGGAAGTAGAAAAAATTCAAGATTTTCCTGGAAATAAAATAAACATGGGAGGTTCTTGTAAAATGCATCTCGAAACAAGGGCTTTACACAAGACTTCACCTACAATGTTCTTTAAAGTTTGTTCACAATTGCTTTTCTTGCCAGCTTGAAAGGGCTTATCTAAGCTATCATCAATTAGCCAGCTCAATCAATCAGTTAGCTCCACTTGTCATCACAGGGCTCAAAACATTTCTCTCTTCAAAAAAAAATATAATCTATTAAGCTAGTTAGCACTGTAGTCATCTTTGACACAAAACACTGGTGGTCAAGTCACCTTTGACACAAAGTACCTGTGATTTCCCCACTTCATCCAATTCTACTTTAGCATACAATCAAGTATCAGAAACACCTCAAGTATAAATGCAGGCATCCAGCACAGTTTGAATGGAACCTAACTTCATGGTCCTACAGATTAATACAGTACACTGTAACAGCCCTCCGTGTTCAGGAGCGTTAAATTAACTTCCCCCTGCCCCCTTCACACATGACCATTGCTGTTTACATTCCATCAGCCATAGCTTGTTGCCCTTACATTAAATGTGCTAATGTCTTAGTGGAAAAGAACTTAAGTAACAGACATTTAGCTTTTGCCTACTGAGCTCTATGCTGTCTTTTCAATAATCTCCTGCTGCCATGCATATAAACCCACTGCTATTGGCTTTAATATTTTTTGTGATGTTTAAAAGCTTTCCAGTTTTTCAGGTCTACCCTGTGACTCTGATCAAGTCTTCTATCAACTGGTTATAAATACTTTTTGTTGCTAACCCATTTCTTTGCAGGTGCTTCTTAGTCAAGACCTCAGGACTACTGCAATGCTCTTTCTCTTCTCTTAAAATCCAAAGGCTTGACAAGTTTCCATTGACTTCAACAAACCAATCCCAAGCTTCCTGGACACTCCGGTTCTCATATTATTCAGGACATTTGACCTCACGCATTCTCAACTGCTGTTTTAAAATAGAAAAAGCTGCTTTATGCTAGTAGTCCTCACATATCCTGTGAAAGAACCAGAACAGCAGGTAACTGTAGTGAAAGAAATAATGAACAATGGCACTGACATCCTGAGAAAAATGGATGAATGCAGCAAAGAGAAAACACCACTAAATGCAGCAGAGAGAAAACAATATTGTTTGAATATGGTTTTGCAGTGGCTGCTCAGAACTAAGCAGGCCAGAGTACTTATTACCTTCTGGTGAAAAAAATACTGTGCTCATATGAGAAGCTGCAAACTGTTAGAATTAATTCATGTCCCATCTAGTGTCAAAGGAGTTTATTATGAGAAGATTTAGGTTACATTTGTTGTGCTACCACTTTTTGGAAAGATCCAGTGTGGCTTCTCTACCAGAAAAAACTGACATAGATGCGTTACTCAGTGTGGCATTTGGGCAGAAACACACTTTCATTTCTCAGATGCTACAGTCTCACTTCATCTTTTGTTCTACTTCACAGAAGAAGCGAATAGATGAAAAGCTAAGGTTACAACTCAGAATTCCTAGGTGGAACCTATAGAGTTACAAAACAAAGACCATGTACAACATAAGTTCAAGATTCAGAGAAATAGCTTTACCTCCTCAATTAAAGGAAATGCACACCGAAACATTACAACCTTCCTTTTGAACTATTCCAACTACACCTGTCCACCAGCTTCCACAATTGCATCAAATGCAATCTACAAAGAAGTCCTGACCAAAATATCTTGCCTTGATTTTAAATTCATTGGAGCATCACTTCATTTTCAAAACCACACATCAGTATTAAAATGGAAACTTCTGAGTTACAATCCTACCCTTTCAATTTTTTGTCATAAAATATATATAAAGAAATGCACAGAAAGTATGCGATAACAAAAAAGTTTCAAAATTTCAGAAATTCTTTTACTCTTCTACCATAATGGATTTAGCATAAAGTTCCTCATTCATTTATTTTTTTAATAGAAGGTAAGCAGAGAAACAGAAACCAATTCATGTTAGTACCTTTAGCTCTATAATGCCAGCTTGAGTATAATGAACTTCGAATTTCTTTTTCTTTACTAAGGTAGCAATTAAAACCTGACACATGAATGCCTCTGTTGAACATTTCTGCATGTTTACACATTTCCAAATCCAAAGATGTATTTGAAAGTTTGCTACTTTGTAAATGTTGTAAGCAAGCGAATACAATTTGAAGGGAACCCTTTACAAGCTTTATCCCTATCAAACATAGACAGCAGAAGTTCATTACTCATTATGAATATTAATTCTACTAATCTATGTATACACCTCAAGTACACATGCATTAGCTGCACTGTTCTCAATTTTAAAAGGAGATTTTGAAACAAAGCTAGGGGGTCTACTTCGAACTCTTAAGAAACAACGTATTAACATTTGTTTCTTGGTTTTGCTTCCTGTCAAACCCAGGTCCTGTAGTAGTTAAGCTTTAAGATCCCATTTTAATACAAGAATCATCCCATTTTTTGAACCAGCCGTGTACAATGCTTTCACCAGTTCAACAGTAACTTTAAAAAATAATTAGGTTCTCTTATTCTTCATCCATCTGGAGTAAAAATAAAACAGAAGTAAAACCAAAATATGCTTTCCTTTATAAAACATTCTTACATGCTTAAACTATCAAGCTACTTTTGGATTGGTCTTTTTATGAAAGGTCAAAAATCTTTTGCAGAAATTCTGGGTTTTTAGATATCTATAAAACCACTTCCCATCTCCATTTCCCACAGAAAGACACAAGTATAGATGGTTAGATCAATATTCCCCATATTCCATAGCGATTTTTTTTTTTAAAAAAAACATTTTACCTTACTGGAGATAGCACTTACAGATTTTCCAGACACAAAGTCACTTTTGGAGTCTGATTCTGACTTCGAATCTGAAGAACTTTCTTTCGATGAAGTGGAGTCTGTATCAGAGGAACTGGATGTGCTTCTCTTTTTGGAGATCCCCTTTACTTTAATGTCCTCTGAATCACTACATATTAAAAAAATTTTTTTTTGAGACATGTAAAACCACCAAAGAAATCTGCTTAGGCAATATCCTATGTTAGCATTTCAAAATTTTATTAAATGAGTGTTAAGACAGTATTTCTTCATGATAAAAACCTTAGCTAATGTGGCAGAAGTAGTAGCTTATTATAGGGGTACAAAAAATTGTTCTATCACATTACATGATAAATGATCACATATAATCTAAACCAGCAAAACAGCCAAACAGAAATGTGAACATATTAAATACTAAAAATATTATTTGCATGCATCAAACTTGTGACATTTCAGAAAGAAGTCCAGATACCCTTTTATATAAAGACATTGTCAGACTATTCCACCTATGATTAACAGAATCTTGATGGGTTGTGAGATGTTTTTTCCAAAGTAATTTGCTTTAAAAAAAAAGAATGAATGCATTAAATTCATTCCTTCATTAATTCTTCTAAACCAAACCACCTAGAATCTACAAATATTTCAACCCATTAAAGAGTTTATACACAAGAGCTATGACATTCTGACATTTTTGGTCATACTGAGTACCTTACAGAGATGCTGTTCTTCACACAGGAATGCTCTGTTCACCCTGGCAACGTTGCTCTATTAGCTACTAAATATTAAAATCTGTGTTGTTCACTTCTAATAATACTACTAATCAATTAGTAGATTACCCTTTCGTCTTGGGGGGAGTTACTACCTAGAAATATCACAGGAAATGAAAATTGTTTTTGAACAGTTATCATGGAGCAGATAAACTACTACTGCATATGAAAACCACACTCTGGGAATATAAAATGGTTGCCTGCAGATCCAGGAACAATCAGGTGCTTCATACACCACCTGATTCAGCTTCCTCCCCAAGACAATAAATTGGTTACTAAAGTGCTTGAAGGGTAACAAGGTCAGCAATAATTAAAAAAATCCAGACCACTCAACTATTAAGAGTCCCTTGGGACTCAAATTAAGTTGTTACACATTTTTGCTTAGCTTTAGGAGCAGTACAAAAGAATGCACTATGCTGCATTCAAAACTATTACTGTTTTGAGATAGCAAAATTTTTAGAAGGGAAAAATACAGAGAAGAGGAATTGAAAAATTTAACTTGAGAGGTAGGAAAATCATTAGGGCTATGCCTTCCTCCTCCCAAGAACTTCCCAGGACTGAACTGCTAAATTAAATTTAATAAAAATTATTAAAAATCAACATTAACATTTAAGCCATGCTAATAATGTCTACCCATGTAACTGAAGTGGAAATCACAACCCCCCCATTTTAGTCAAAAGCATTTTTTCTGAAAGCAGCAAACTTGAAGCTTGCAAAGTTAAAAATGAAACAAAAGTACACTTCACAAAAAGAGTCTAATGTAGCATATCTGATTGTTAAAATCATGGTGAAAAAGTAGGTACCATCAAAATTATGTTTCTAACATGACAACATTTAAAAACCTGTTTGAGGTCAATGAGCTAAACATAAAAATTCAGTAGCATATACTGTTAAAGTTTCTTTTTTATGATGTGTAACACAGGTACTGACAATTATCTATACTTCCTTTGTTGCCATTGAACAGAAGTTGTAGTTGGATCAACAAATAAGTTATAGTGAACCCATTATAAATGAAGTAGGTTGTTTTTCAAGAATTTATCTTTCGCTTAACTTTAGAACTAGATTTGAAGATTAAAAATGTTGCTTTGTTGTACATCAGCCAGTTTTGATGGGTAATCACTGTTTACCTTATTGCTTAAAATTTCAGATGTTATTCTAATGAAAAGAATTTACTGGTAACTAGCTTTTCAACTTTGCGATGATGAAAAGCCTGTATTAATTTAACCTACAGATTTCATTTGTTCTGAACAGGAAAAACAATATAAATCACTTTTAAAATCATTAAATCCTGACTTAAATTAATAAAGTCATAATTAGGGCATTATGCTGTGTTTGTTATGGAAGTGGCAAGGCGAGCTGCTTTAATTACTGTCTGTAATAAAAGGAGCAGAGTGCGTACTGTGCCCCAATCAGCGCTGTCAGCCACGACTGAGCTGAGCTGCAAACTCATCAAGTGAGCTGGCAGCAGACTACAGAGTAAAGGGTGACCATGTCTGCAGAGGCCACTTGCTGACAGCAGTGGAAGAAACAGATTCATACAATCCAAGGTATTAGCCCCAATTACTCAACATTTTAATGATACTTTAATACATGATAATGCTGTTGATAATGGGCAATCTTAAAAAGCACTAACACTTAAATATCTTATGACCGTTTCCCTTCACAGCCCTTGCCTCTAATACTTGGATCATAATCTTTTTAATATAACATTATTTAGAAAAATCAATTGTCTTAGTTACATAATGGCAAAGTGTTGAAGGACTTAATTTTAACTCTCAGCAAAATTGCTGCAAAAGGTAATTAAGTGTTTCACACAACTCTTTGATCACTTATTCAGCCTCCCAAGGTTACATCAATTTTCAGAAAGCCACCCAAGATTTTACTGAAGTCAGAAATTAATTCCAAATATAAGAGTAGTCTGACTAATGAAAATATGAATCCAGTTCATACACTGAGTATTACTAGCATGCCCTGAAACAGGAGATATCACTCCTTGGCCAATACACGCCAAAAAAAGCCTAATTAAATGCTCAGCAAACTGTTCATAGGAAGAGTATTTAACAGCTAGCATCATGAAAAATTAAAACCATACATACAAAAACATACAAGTATATACTTACCTTTCAGCAGCAGCTCTAGATGTTTTCTTTGCAGTACTTTCTTTGCTGTCTGATTCACTGTTACTTGATTCTTCACTGGAAGAATAACTCCCACTACTCTCATCACTGCTCGTTTCCTCTTTATCTTCCTTCTCACTTTCACTGCCAGACGCACTCTCTAGAAGTAAAAAAAACTCTTACACAAGTTTTTCTAAGTATCTTACATAATTAGTATTTTAGGAATGCAAGTTTGTTGTAAATAAAACAATGTTTTAGTATTTTAAGATCCAATTGCAAGCTTTAGCATTATTTACCCTGTGTCAAAAAAAGGCAAGAAAATCACTTTAAACAAAAAAATTTTGTGAACATTAGGAGAAAGACCTGTTCTCTTCAGCCTACAGTATTATACTTTATCAAACTGGAAAGCCCAATAATAAATCAATTTCATGTGGATTCTTCAGAATTACATAACCCTATCAGGAGTTGGAGAAGACCTCAAATTCTCTAATCTATACATTCACTTAATTGCAAGATTATCTTTTCAACCAATTGCTTAATTAGATAATCTGGTTTTGAATACTGATAATAATGATGATTTCATCACTGATTTAAACAAATTATTAATCTTCTAATTAATCATATAGTTACCAAATATTCAAATATCTGCAGTGAATATGTTCTTTTCCTTCTTCAGAGATCATTAATTTCAGTGATATAATTCTTAAGCACTTCTGCATATTTCCTCCGTTTAGGAACAAGAGGGAAGAAGCTCCATATTCAGATTTTAAGGTGCTCCTCCTCCATTCAACTAGATACTGGTAATTCCTTTAAATCTCTAATGCTAATGGTACATGTGAACTATATTAACATCTACTGAAACACCTGTCTTGCGGAACTGTCTATCTGGCATTAAGCAGGAAACTGGTCAAAAGAACCTTTGCTCACTGACCCTGATAGGCAGCTGTCAGTTACCTACTCCATCATCACCCCCTTTACAATAAATAGAAAATGTCAGGTAGAACTTGAGAACAAGACTATAACACAATTTACTGAATAAACACCATGAAAGACTACACAGTTAAACAAGTTTGGCCATTTCTCAGCAGAGCAGCACACGCTGTCAAAATAGTACTTCACCAGCAATGAATTCCAAAAGACGCTCAAAACTTACAGTTCTCAACAACCAAGCATATGGACACTATTCCTGCAAAAAGTTACGTGCCTTTAGTTTAAAACAGTTACAAACTCTCACTACTCTTACTAGACTGAAAGCAGGATGAAAATGGCATGCCAGCATTTTAAACTGGAAAACAAAGGAAAATCTAATTAATCAATAAACACACAAGCCAAATCTGTAAAATTCAGTTATTGCACAGCTACAAAGGATGTAACATTTTCCCCAATTTCCTGATTTTATACATAGCTCTGTCTTTTTTTGAAATTTTTTCTGATTCTTTTTAAGTAGTGGCCAGTTCTGAAGATACAGTTCTCCAGGCAGTAGAGATGCAAGTTGCTTTCCAAACACCTACCTGATGTACTGGTACTGGCAGACTCACCTTCCTCCTCTTCTGATTCAGAGTAGAACTTTCCAGTAGGTTTCTCTTTCTTTGGCTTACCTCGAATTCCAGTCCATTCCTTTGCCTGTAAATAAATTTCAACTTACATTTACTTTTACAACCAGCAATACAAAAATATATACACAATGGCAAAGAAAAACACTGGCAGTACTAGTATTAAGCAGTTTCTAAATAAATCCTCTAAGCAAGTCAGGAGAAACTACAAAAATTCTTTTCCTTTACACAAATAGGGGAACTACAAGTTTTGTACATACCTATAAAAGGTGAGATATATCTATTAGAGAGTCTAGAAAAAGATTTACTAAGGCAGATTAAAAGCATCAGTAACCATAAATAAATTTCTATGCCAAAAGAATCTGAAGTCTGAGAGTTTTATCTCTAGATCCAGCTGAGTTTAGCCTACAACTAGAATGAAGGGTAAATACGGCTAGTCACAACCTTTATCATCCCAAGTTTTAAGGGGAAAACAGATGTGGACACACCAGGCAGTACAAGTTCCAACAGCCACAGAGGAATTACATTTCACTTCCTTTGCAGTTCTCCAAATATAAGTAATTCTTACCACCAAGAGAACACCAGAACATACTTTGGCCAAACTTCTTTTCTTTTTGTATTCCCCTATACTACTAGAGAAGCAGAAGAAAAACTCAGGACAGGAAAAAAAAAATAGGCAGACAACTATATCAATAGAGTAACAGAGGTCTGCCTCAGTGACTGCTCTGATCTGTAGTAAGACCAACCATTGACAGAGCTTTAACAGTGACCTGCAATGATGTACAGCTCTGGAGACACACTGGCTTCCTCTTAAACACCAAAAGCTACTAAAGCTTTGTAACGCTCCACCCAGCAACTGGTATTTTAAAAAGCCAATATTCTTTTAGATATAAATGACAATTCAATTATGGATTGCAGCTTAAAAACTCAGCTTCACTCACATACACTGTGTAGGCACATGCGATATTAGAAGAAACACAAAATTAATGGTAATGAGACACTATCCAAATAAAATACTTGCAAAAACATATGAGGAAAGGATTTTCTTGTTTGTTTTGAGGTTTAAATGGTTTGAGGGAGATGTTTTCTACTATGTTGTAGATGGATGATACTTCATTTGATCAATTACCTGCAATACTTTTTGTTGTTATGGTCAAAGGCACCTCTACAAATTCTTTCGTTCTAACCCTATCATTTATAATACCCCGTTTGAGCTGCTTTCTTTCAGATTCTCCCCATAACAGCTTGCAGAAGTTTGTACACAAACTCTACTCTTCCTGAAATGTATGTAAGAAGGCAGACAAGTAATATTTAAAGTACTGAGGAGAAATACTTGTTCTACCACGTTGCTGTTCACTGTTTTCTGCAAGTCACACCTATTTTTTAGAATTTTCTCTACCCATTCTATGCCTAACATCTTATATGCAAATTAATTCATGTATGATTTACTGTAGAAGCTGGCTCATGACAAGGACCATGTGCTTTTCTGGCTATACCTGTTACAACGACATACCTCTGGGAGCACCATCAGCACACTGTATTCCAATACATTTATATTTCTGTTACTGTTCAATAGCTTTCACTGACATTTAGTAGGACTCTGGTATGTGACGCATAAATCACAACTCAGTACCAGAACATGATTTTGCCTCCGAGTTTACAATCCAGTAACAAAAAGCTATTGGTAGCAGAAGATGAGCCTGTAATGTCAACAAATGACTAGTCCACTAATAGATGACATTTTCCTATTATAAACTTTCCTAATTCTCTACAAATGATCTGAAATGTAAACCCTATTTCTTCCAAACGTTATGCTTCAAAACATACATAATTTCCCCTCTCAACACTGCTTTTTGTTTATATTACTATTTTTTTCTGTTTAGACATGGATTTGTACATGAACAACCTCCACTCACCTCCTACTTTGGTAGTCCAGCTACACTCACCATTAACAGCAATTAACACACTGCAGCACAGCAAATATAAGATGTATGAAATCAATAGTGAGATGGAGGGGAAAAAAGCCCATTTAATCCATGAGCAAAGCAGAAGTGGCCTACAGCTGATCCACTTCCCTCATTGAAAAGAAAAGAGCAAGCATTGTGTACGTTTCTAAATGTTCTGTTTCCAAGCTAAAATAAGCAATGCAGACGATCACATGCATCAACATTTTTTAGTACAGCATACAGATTTTGTTTAAATACGTGTATTTTAGGCTAATATTCCACACTGACGAGTGCCTTCAGCAAAGTTACTTTTAATGATGCTGACGTACCACCTCGGCTATGTCGACATTTCTCACAGAGGGGTCAGGCGCCACCCCTGGCCAGTCAGACAGTTCCAGGTAGCCGGTGGCTCGGCTGTTCAGTGTGTGAGACAAAGTGCCAAGCTGGAAATGATCCCGGTCTATTAAAAAAAAAAAAAGGGGGAGGGGAGAAATACACAAACACCATGAGCTTTACCACAAAGAGCAATCTTAATCAGGGCTAAAGGTAATTGCCATTGTATTACCTCAAATGTCATGGAATAAATATAAACTAGGAAGCTCTTCATAGGTCAAAAAACTGATTTCAGTCCATAGATTACAATAATCTCCCCCATAATGGTCAATAAAAAAGCTAATCAGTCAGTGTGTTTAGAGGTGTTGCTCTGAAATGTAGCTTCTCTAAAAATTACTTTACTGTGAATATTAAGAATGACAGCACAGTTAAACAATCCATATACATGTCTTGGCACAAACACATCCAGAATTTTAATAGTTTTTCTTCAAAATGGAGCTCCTTTTAGAGCTTCAAAACTAGGACTAAGTAAGTATGAAAATTAAAATTGCAAATCATCACAATAACAGAGAATTTTTAATTAAGATAACCTGATAACCTTTTAATTTGAGAAGACAGGCAATGGTTCAGGGAAAATGCACAAGAAAAATTATGACTTTGTAGAAAAATAATAAAAGCCTAATCTATGGAGATTCAATTTATTTCAGATTCATAAAACATTTGCAATACTCACATTAACAATCTTCTATTAAAGTCCAGAAAAAAAGACTAGAGCCATCTTCCTAAATTGAAGAACAGTTTTCCTCAAAAGACACACCTTCTGTTATTTAAATCAAATTAAAATCCACATGAATAGAAATTGATCAGTTTGTCAGGATTTATCATCAGAGAAATGCACTGTGTTTGCACCATGCAAACCCTGCTTGCTGAAAAGCAAATAAGCAAAGCCAGTACCCTTGCATATTAATCATTTGTATTTGCTAAGTGACACAATTTGTAAGCATATTTGAAATACAATAGGCTGCCACGTTCCTTTATACAATGAACATTTACCAAATGATTTTGGCAGTTATACCTTTAAAAGGAGACTCAAGCAATGGGGCAGGTTTCTGTGCCAGAAATATTTTTTTGGCATATTTGCTTAAAGCGCCACTCTTCTCATTCGGAACAATAAGCTGCCTAATAAATCTTGTACGGTCTCTGATGTCGTAGCTTTGATCATACTTGCTGAGATTTAATATGTACTGGGTAAGCAATTTTGTCTGTGGAAAAAAACAGGACAAGAACAGAATACAAGTTATTTATGATTATTGATAACTCTGGATAAACATATTTAAAGAGGTAATAAAAATGAATGGTTATGTCAAACAAATGTTGTTCCACTGGGAATATGCATTTCTAAAGCTGCAAATGGAATTCTGCAGCCAAAGCACATGTCCTCTTCTGTATTGGGGAGGTGAATGCTGAGTACTGAGAAGCAGCCATGTGCTAGATTATTAAACTGCTGAAGTGGAAAGAAAGGCATCATTAAAAAAATAATCATATATGGCAAACCCGCTGAAGGGTCTACGTGAGGATAATGAATGTGGAAATACAACTAAAAACATGGCACTCAAAACTTAATCGGAAAAATATGCAGGACATCAAAACATCAGAGGGTATTAGGGGGCTGGCAAACTGCTTCTGCTGAGGTGTGTTTTATGAAGAGATACTGTCCCTGGCATAAGCAGTGTCTGCACTCTGACTGCACTCAGTTACTTTATCCTGAATTATGACCCATTAAAGCAGACACATGAATCACTGAACTGGATTACTGCAAATTATTTGCAGTGCATTTAGCTGTTACTTTTTCATAAAAGCAAGCTGCTGATGCCCTCTAAAAACCAGGATAAAAGACTTCTTCCATTTTTTTCTTGAAGCTTAAAGCCTCCACTAATATCAGTCATTTATTTATTTATGTAAGAGAGCAACTTATATTATCACAGCTTTTGACAGCATAATAGGACTTCCTAATTTGATGTCTGAGAACATTAACACGTATTAAATAATTTTAATAATTCAGTTAAATTTTTAAAACAAGCAAACAAAAATTAATCAGGGAGACTTTCTGAGTATCTTAGAAATAATGCAGTATAACCAGAACAATAGTGCTGAACAGACTTGTATCCATTAGATACATTTGAGAAAGTATGCCACTTTCTTTATATACAAGCAAACAGGAAAAAGAGCAAAAATGATTTACCATTATAGGGAAATAAATTTTAAAATTTCAACTCAGAATGGATGAACAACGCAGGGTTAAATATGTATTATCAAGGAGGATTTATTTTCTTTATGTAAAGAAACAACCTTGCATATATATCTTGTTTATCATGCTATTGTTGTAACAATAACAATTTCAATCACGTGAGCACAGAAGTATGTTAAAAAAAAAACCAGTCAATTTTGTTATGTATAATTTGCTAAGAAAAGTTCAGTTTAATAGTTTCCACCCTGAGGATGAAAGTGATATTCCAGAGACATAAAATTACTTTTCCAGAATATTAACTCCTGTAAATGAAATGCACAATAAACAAAAAATGGTTTTAATTGTAACCATATATAATGCAATGTATGCAAGTATTTCACAAAATACCATATGATACTAAAGATTTGAAGAAATTAGTCATATTGCATTAGAATAATACTACAAGCATAGTTAAAAAAACCTTTCAGTGAAACATTTTTCATTTCTTTTTTCTCTCTGATACCCAAGAATGGTTCTGTGAAAAGATACTTTTTCTCCCAAGGTACTGTCTCCCCTCTGGGAAAATTAAAACTTTCCCATATGTATTTCACAGCTTATTGGCAGCTATCTCTATATCAGGGTATAAAATTTTAAACAACTGCATCAGACAGAACATACGTAATCTGCACTCATGCAGGACTTATGCTGTTCAATCTAAATGGAATTGGAAGGGAGGGTTCCCAGGTAGCATGAATTAAACTAAATGAGGGATACCTCCTGCAGCCTTTGCCATCACTTCTCCTCTGTAAAACAAAACAAGACTCCTTGCTGTCATGGCAGAAAGCTCAGCAGACGGATCATAAAACACAGTGGTCTTTGCTTGTGAATTGCTATCGGGATGAGAAAAGCTGAGGGCCTTGCTATCATGGTGGGCACTTTTTCAGCGAGCATTGATGGAATTAGATAAAGAGTTGATCCTGAAAGACTACATTTTCTTTAATGGGATAATTTTCTCCAAGATCCTCTCCCTTTTTCTCCTCCCTTTCCCCTAAAATATCTTTTTCATATTGTCCAATAGATAAAGATACCACAAATTTATATGGAAGAATGCTCCGTATCTGTAAGAAATGTCCTTGCAAGCATCATATATAGTATAAATAGTTTTTCATGAAAACAGCCAGGTTTTTTTTCTTGTCTTATGGCAACACAACCAAACAGGTAGCAAAGCTTTTCTACATGGAGGTAGCTAATAGAAACAATTAATTCTAATTAAAAACAAAAAATAAACTAATGAATACACATCAGCTTTTCTAACAAAGGAATATCCTTAAGAAGCTGAAAATTATTTGAGCAAGCATGTTAATTTGTGAAATATGACAGAAACTGCACACCATGACTGCTTCACAGAACAGTAAGACAAAGTATTCTGATATACAATACATTTATTATCGTATGCCAACATTGCCTGTTATCTGGACATGCTCATTATATAGGACTAATATAATTTCTTTTTATCACCACACTGTTAGAATCTATTACTATTTTTTGCACATTTTGGTTTGGCTAATATGAAAAGTATACTTCAAGTGAGTCGTCTGTGGCAACAGTTCTATTTAAGAATTTAATGTCTATCCGATATTAGCAGCAATTAACCTTTTGGTAGATAACCACTTGAAAAAATTCATAATACGAGCATCAACAACAGATGAGGTTCTACAAAGGGAGAGGAAGAGCTATCTATCCACTCTTTGATACCATTAGCTTGCAGTAATTCTTCAGATAGACAAGATAAGGTTACTGTGCTAATGACATACCTATTTACACACTAGGACTACTCAGGACTTTTCCTCATGGGACTCCTACTGTGTTACACAACTGAAACACATCAAAATCACCTTATTCTTCCTGCTATATGCAAGAAACAGCTAAAGCAATTAGATGACATTTTTTTCTGTGTAACACTTTCTCTTGTATTAACTCCATTTAGACAGCTACCTAGCACATTCATAAGGTTTTTTTTATATCCCTAAGTGACGAAAAAAGGAAGGCAGTTTACCAAACAACACAGACAACTAGAGGAAAACCTGTTCTTATTACATATTTATGCAGATAGGATTGAACCTGAAACTCTTCCTTAAATTATAAGCAGCCTTTGAAAATTCATGGGGTTATCACAGGATTTAAAGGACACTGGAAATCCTTATAAAAAGTCCTGACTCTTAAAAAGCATTTCTCAGAATGTGCTGCATTAAGTATTTGAACATATGCCTAAGGAAATTATCAGCAAATAAAATAATACATTTATAGAAAGGGGGAAAATTTCAATATCTGATTTCCTCCAGAATTTTGTGCTTTTCTCCAAGTAAGATTTAACAGATGAGTTTTACCTGCCTTTCCTTACCTGGGGGAAAGAGCACTTTTAATCTGTTTGGTTCGTGTTGAGTCTTTCTCGGGTATCCTACACTACTTTTCAATCAAGTGACATTGTATCTTTGAGATTTTCACAACTCCATTGACTTTGGATGAAATTGATAAAGGATTCAAAAAAGTATAATGTGGTGGGGTAGGACATGGAGGGAGAAAACACGGGGTGAGGAGAGATGGACAGACTGACAACAGAGCAGTCAAGTGTACCAGATTTACCTTAAAAGTTTGAAAAATCAGATTGAAAAACGGCTGGACTTTTTAAGAATTGAATTCATTCCAGCAAGAAATGTTTTAGTACTGAGTGAGTACAGTTACTTCTGGGAATAAGGACGTAGATACAGGAAGAGTATTGCCAGCTCCTACAGGCAAAACCATCACATTCTAGTTTGAAAGGAGCTTTGAATCAAGGCAAGTCATCAACCTACGCTGTTAGAATTTTGTATATGAATAGCTTGACCACTTGTTTTTCCATAACCTAAAACTAAGAGGAAAAGACCCTTTGATGAAATTCATCATTTAGGAGGCATCTCAAGGAGACAGCTTCTTCTGCTTTAGTATCATTACTGTATTTGAATTAAAGGGTTATGCATAACTTACAATAATGGTTTAAAATGTATTAAGATGTGAAACTGGGAAAAAAAAGCATCGCAGAAATCATCATCTCCTTGTACGCAATGGATTTTTGTATGGCGTGGTTTGGAAATATTAGTGTAAAATTACAAAAATTATATGGAAAAGAAGTACATATTATGTTATGGGCCAAAAGGAGACAGCTTAGGTATTGAAACCAATGTTTCTTTAGCTCAGTATTTCCATTAAGATGAACACTGACAGAAAGAAGTCACCTTTTGTTACTGCACCATTTTAGACTGTATAAGCAACAGGTAAGCATTCATTCTTATCTGAATGCGTGGCAAGACAATTCATCTCCCGTGTGCCCTACAGAATAAAGTCTCAGACAGATCAAGTCTGCAGTTGGATATAGCTATCAATGAACAAGACAACACCACAGAGGTACAAGACCCTGTGCTGTCCAAGCTGTTGTAAACCAAATAGGTCTAGCAGCCCACGAAAGTGTATACATCTCGGACAACATACTTCTACATTTTTTGATTTTATAATGTTTTAGAGAAATAATTGGAATGACAGTGAAAAATTAGTGTAAGATGCTACATCCCATAGCCAGAGTGTGACAAAGTTTATGGTGCTGTCATTGAGAAGAGTAAGGCAACTGCCACCTCTCACAGCTACTGTTTTCAGCTGCTTGGAGATCTAAGTTCACCTTTTTGTACTATTGTACAAAGTACTATTGTACTATTAGATTATCTTTGTTATTAGACATGATCAAAACTCACCCTCTCCACAAGGTAAAGTGAAACAGTAAGAAATACAGAAAAAGTGAAAGCAGTTACTATGTTAAAGATGAGCACTGATGAAAAGACATGACAAGGCCTTTTGCTGGCATCTCCTTTTAGAAATTCTGAACAAAAAATGAGAAACTTCTTGTTCAAATTGACAGTAATCCCTCAAAATTTCTGGTCTTAGATCCAGAAAAATGCAAATCACATTTGGAAAACCTCCTTTCTCATATTAGTAATACAATTTACAAATCTCTTCTATTTATGTGAATTTAAAAAATCCAAAATTTCCCCAGTAAAAAGAGTGATCTCATCACTACATTCACTTTTACAATCCAGTGCATACTGAAAGACACATGGCCAGGTTTAGTCTGTTAGATTTCTTGAAAACTGATGTTCAACTTTTCTTCATAGAATAATAAGGACTAGTTTTGGTTACTTGCACAAAAGAAATCACTACTCATCTATACAGACTGTAAAAAACCTACTGTGACTCTAAGTATGTACACTTCTGAGTTTAAGCTTACCTGCTTTGAGTTAGTTAAATAGAGTTTTGCACCCAAATTTAAGATCTGCAGCTTTACAAGATCATCTTCGTTAGTGAAGCTCTTGGCTGTCTTTCTCAAAACATCAGGTGCGATCTTTGGGACTCGTTCACAGTACTCTCCAATGAGCCAGAGAATGCTGGCTCTGGCTACCGGAACCTAAGAAAACATTGGGCACTCTAAGTTAACACATTGACAAAGACTGCTTGTGTACTTGTATATGTCTGTGTTCAGTAAAAAGTTAAAATACTGTTTAAAGACAATTGCCATGCAAGAAATACAGATAAAAATTAAATACTATTCAATACAGCCACTGTGGTAGATTCAATATTCATACAAATGTCAGATACAGACCCTGCCCCAAGAAACATGCATTATGAGTTGACAAGACAAACAGAGAGGGTATGGAAAGAGAGGCACACAGAAGCAATCTGTTCATGTTCACAGTACAAGCTGGTGGCAGTTGGGAAGAGAATCCAAGCCTTCGAGGTGTGATTGGGAATTCTTGCCACCAGGTTATGCTAACCACCTCACTGAAACAGAACAGTGCTTTTCTGTGACCATATTCATACAGAAATGGTTTCCAACAATACAGCTTCCTTAAATCCCATCTACTTTAAAATCAAATTAATTTCTTTCAGACTAGTACTATCTTTCCTTCATTTTTATTTAAAATTTGGTGATAGTAAGATTCATATCTTTGCAAATGTCCAAGGCCAGTTGAACACAAAATTTCTGAGAGACAGGAGTTCAAAATTAGGGTTGTCAATTTCTGAATAGGACCTAGCCCCTTAACTAAAAACACTCTGACTGGAAACTTCACACAGGTCTTAATTGTTTTGAAGATACCTGACTCAAATAACTGGCAGTAGCAGTTTTCAGATAAACTCCCAGTGTACAGCACTGACTTCAAGAGCACAGTACAGTCACAGATGGAGGGGAAGCAAAACAGAAAAGCACAGAAGGAAACATAAGCTGATGCTCCACACCGTTTAGCTATAAGTAGTTAGGAATTAAATAATATACACACTCCCCTCAAAAGGTGAGCTAGTTTGTATTACCTAGTGGTCAAATTAAAAATTGTGTGTTACACACCTCCCTGAAAATATTCTCCTTCCTTGAGAGGAAGGAAGACAGTATGTAATGAGAAAATGATTGTAGGCAGAAGCATGTCTTGCATAGCATCTACAGACTCTGCTGTTCTCACGTTCTGTACAGACTCTTGTTCAACAGATGTTGAACTATTACAGAAAAAGCGTAACTGTTCCATCAAATGACACTGTATTTTAGAAAAAAGGAAAGCTTCCAACTGTAACTGCAATTTCAGCTAATTTAGCTGCTTTTGCTGGAAAAGTAAAAAACATTTGTACTAACACTTTCCATTACTCCCTACACTATACAGTGATCTTTTTCAATAAGCTTACACTTAACCCAGCATGAATTTTGCCTTTAGTAAGATACGCAGGAGAAACAAGCTTTAGAAATTCAACACTGTGGTTCTCAAAGCACTAATTCTTAGCATCTTTTATATATGTTTTAATTACTTTACTTTTCCAGCATATGTAGTTATTCATATATGAATAGCTATTTCTCTACCCTGTCTACACATAAAATTTCGAAGTACTGATTTCTAGTTACATTCATAAAAGTTAACAAATGCAAGCAAATGACCAAGGTTCAGGATAGCAATCCCCAAACTATGGTCCACAATCCCTAATAAATGGCCCACTAAACCGTAATAAAAAACCAGTAATTACGTTCACAAGAAATTTTAATGATTAATCACGCTTTACTGCTCCAAAAAGTCTGGGAACACCTTTGAAGGAAGTCAACTTGAAAATATCTTCCTCATACTTCACACTGTTGCAAATACATATTCCAACAGAAATACAAACAGGCATGTCATGGGGAAAACAGAGGATTGCCTCTGCTCAAAGAGAAAGCAACCAGATCATGTAAAGACAGAATATAAACATGGAGAAGATATTTAAGGTAGAGGTAACTATACTGAGAGTGGTATAATACAGGGATTTAACATACACAAATGCACTGATTGAGACACAGACTAACTTTTTGTGTTAACTGACAAAAAAATTAAACGGTTTTGGAACTTACAGTGTGAGAGAGGGGAACAAGCTACTGAATGACTGCTAAATATAAAAACTTTAAATGCAGTCAGAATATGCTTGCCTGTGCAATGGTAAGACTGATGTCATTACTGTACACTGATTTCAGAAGGGAAAGAGGTTATTTCTAATGTTCCAAAGGTTACACTGCATTAAGACCTCACTCCCAATCTATTATTTTAAATTGGGCTAAAGAATAGTAATTGAGTGGTACATTAAATTTTCCAGTATTGGAGCAGTTCAAGTTGCCTACTGCAGAGATAGGTACCTCTAAATAAGAATATATAGGCAACTTCAGATTTCAGTTATGCTAGATTTATTTTTCTAAAATATTTCATTACAGACTTGTTAAAATATTAGAATTCTACAAGAGATCACCAAGTACCACAGTTTGGGCAGCAGTCTGTTAGAAACATCCCTTTTTCTATTATTGACTTTTCATAAAGCAAAAATAGCTCACAGAGCAGACCAATGTCTGTAACGGTATTAATTATGAAAGACAAATATCACTATTGTACTTTTCCTAGTCAGGACTACACTTTAAAACCACAATGAAATATATTTAAATATATTTAAACAGTGTGCACTTAAGGACAGTGCTTTACTCTTTCAAGTTTTTTCCCAGTTAAAACGCAATTATTAATGAACTAGTCTTAGAATGTAAAATAAAGCCAATAAGTAAAGCCTAATTTGAAAAATAGTGACAACAGAAGACAGATGAAATTTCTCATGAGGATCTGCCTTTTAACAAGGTAGTTAGCTCCCTATGTAAATACAGTATGCATTAAACACAATTTTGTGCAACTAGAATCAACATCAATTAGAGAATTTTTGAATCAAACCCGGAGTGGAAGCCATTTTAATGAAAAGTGTATGTTGAACTGATGAACCCAATGTTTCTGTGTCACTGGATTCATATGGGGTCAAAATCACACAATATTTTCTGACTTCTTTTTCACTGTTCAAGTCTTCCAGCCCTCAACCATGTAATATCAAGTGCATGATCCTACAGCTGTTGTTTCCAGGCCATTCAAAACAGCAACCAAGAAACAAATCCACTTCTAGACCTTTATTGCCTTTTCCAGTAAGGCCTAAGTAGGGACCTTGAATTGATAAAAATGCAGGAAATAATACTTTCATTGTTCAGCCCTGCTCTGCATTATCCTCAAAGGCAAACAGGACTGTAAATTACTTTGCCTGATGTTTTATTCTGTATGCCCTGAGCAACTGGTTAAGTGCACTTTTTAAGCCTTAGTACCAGAAGGCAGTTTCTACTGCCATTTCAACCCATTACCTGTCTGGAGGAAAATAAATAAATGGTTAAAAAATAAAAAAAATAAAAAATCACCAGCCAGACCCTCTCCCCTCAAAGTAAGACTCTGGTTACTTACAGCAGTCAGTGAAAGATATTATAAAGATTTTACAGATCACTCAAAGCAGCACAATTCAAAACCTGTTGTAGTTATGACAAAACATACTAGGCTAAAAATTGCCAATTCTGGTTACCCACATTTGGCACAAATGACACTCAAATTGCAAATGAGGTCTAATTTTCTGCAACCAGAATAAAATTTACATAGCTAGCAATTATTTTATCTGGAATGAGAAATAGAAAGAAGGATTAAGTTGATGTGAAATGTGAGTGACAGCAAGAAGAAAAGGTACACAAGAAAGAATGGGAGTAAAAACAAGTGTTGGCTTTTTGTCTTCAAATGGTAGATCTTCAAGGACTTCTCCATCATTTGAACGCCTGCACATAAATTTCCTTTAAAAAAGTATCTCCACTGATGACTGTCACCTCTTATATAGTGTACAGGTTTCATTTAAACTGTATTTTATTCAAGCTGAATATTTGTGTCAAGTTCAGTGTACAGTGTCCCTGGACACAATATCCCAAATCCCATGTATTCCTCTCAACTTCTAAAATATTACATAGATATGAAAGCAAGTAAAAAAATATATTAAATTATGAAAATTTTTCATTAAGGCATTACTTACATGAAGGTTTAAAAATAAATTATTGAAGCGTATCCTAGGGAAAATAATGGGGCTAGAATGTGAAACTTGCAGAACTGAAATACATATGAACATCACACCTTGTGATACCTTCCCAACATTGAGCAAAAGGAGAACGTAAAGAAAGCAAGCTGCCTCTGCTGTGAAGCAATAACCAGTATTTATGTAGGAACAGTGCAGAGGAACTTAAGTTTGTTATTGTTGGATGAGCAGCGCCAAAGCCCCCCAGCCTAGTTAATAAGAATCCCAACTAAAACCAGTAATTAGTAATTCCTAATTTCTTCCATAGGTGACATGTTTTCCCCCACGTATTAAGCTCTTCAAAGTTACATGCATCTATCTTATTTTTCCTCTAACTTCGCAACTCCTTATCCCATCAAGAAGTGTTCCTCCTCATCTCTAGATCAGAAAACCCTGAATTCCGACTTCTCTCATTCTTACTCATATTCTAGAAGAAACTAGGAAGAAGTCTGTAATGAAAACCAAGGATGTCAGAATTCACCAGCTATCAACAGAAAAAAAACATGTCTTAGCAATACTATAAAAGTCTGGAGCAAAATCACACCAGAACTGTAAGATTCCCATCGCCCAAGAAGAAATCACTACGGGGTACAATGTACCGTCATAATTTTTTTTTCTAAAAATAAAGAGGCTGAAACTAATTTGGAGATTACTGCAGCTTGTTTATATGAGGAAATACAGAAATGTAAAACACCATTGAGACGTTCTTACTCAGAGCTTATTCTTGTTAGGTTGATTTACATCCATTCATTGCTAAAATGAATTAAGATAAATCAAAAGAGGCATCGTTCAAAGGTAAAGAAGTATCTTGTGTTAATCCAGTTTAATCAATGCAGTCTAACCAATCCACTTTAAAATTTAACTCAGATTAAATCTGCAACTATTTGCACTTAAGACAAATTCTGGACCACAGGTGTTTTGAAGGGAAGATTTTCTAAAAGAGTAGACTATATGACACGTATTTGACAAGAGAATATTCTAAAAGCTTTTGAAAAATCCCCACAACATCATCTTTGAAATGTCATCCCTTACAGGCTGGAAAGGCACTCTCATGAATAAAAAAAGGACTAGGTAACAGAAAAGCAAAACCCCAGTTACAATGGAAGGAAATCATCAGATGTCCCACAGTGACCTATAGGGGAAAACATGCTGTACAACAGATTTGCAAGTAACCTAGAAGAGGGCTATCCAGGGAGGAGACAGTCTGCTGACATAAAATTATTCAAGGTAATCTAAACTAAAACAGAGCCTCAACTGTTGAAGACAACTTATTAAAAATGATGCAGAAGTGATGCAGCTGGCCTGAAACATTAGAAATAGGACTTAAAAATTCTACACATACTGATGGACCCCCAACTATTTCTAGGGAATATTTGCAAAGAACTGTAGAATTGTTTAGTCAATGCTCTGCAGAACTCAAAAGGCAGACAGCACCAGGAAAGTGAGATCAAAAAGTACACAGCAAGTAATACTACATCACTGAGTAAAATTTCTCCTTTGCACTCTATTTATTGTGCAAATTTCTGGTGAGCCCACCTCAAAACCCACACAAGTATCAGGCAAGACAAAGAGAAGAGGGAAAGGCTGATGAGAGCTATGGAATATAAGGAGAGATTAGGAGTTTTACATTAGTAAGTGTGATGACGTCGACAGCAAACTCAAGCTTCCAGTCAGCACCTGAGAAATGTACATTGGAGGTGCAACACGATGAACTTGCCCTTACCTTTTAATTTTTCTCCCTTAAAGCACCAGGTTTTGGTGCTCCTGAAGGTAAGACTACTCTATTAAGAGGACTTTTGGACTCAGCCTTCAAGAGGTATCATCCTTCTTTCAACAGCCCTTTCCCACATGCATATTTTTGAAAGTCCTGTCACTCTTAACAATACACATAAAACTAATTAAGCCTACCTCAGGGTGAACACCTAGCACAAACTAGCACTGCTTAGATCTCTGGCCCACTACTTAGCAAGTCACTAAACTGTGAAGCATGATGATGTTATTAATACATTACCAGCCAAAAGTAAACATATTTGATTTAAAAAAAATGGAAGTTTAAAGAGACCAGTTATTCTCTTGTTTAATGTCTTCATAACACCATCAGATATGCATTTCTTAGTTACAACTCTTGCAATGTGTGTAGGAAAGGAGCTGGAATAGAGCTAGACAGAGCTGTACTATGCACAGATCTAGGTACTCAACAAATACCGGACACAAAAAAGATCTCATAGATCTTTGTCAGGGCACACCTGTGGTAAGTTTAAGGTACAAACAATAACATACAAAAACAAAGGAAGAAATTAAGCACCCTTTTCAGATATGTAAGAAACAATCAATTAAAGGGCAAACTGATATGGATCTAGTCCTAAATGTTACTGTAAATGACAATCACTAGTCTACTAGCTTTCAATTGAACTTCCTAATATTTCCCATAGTTGGTCAGATACATTTAGCTTACTATTCATCCTATCACTTTCTAAATGGCTTCCATAGATGAAGAAGATGAAAACAAGAATGAGCAAATTTCAGATTGTATGACCTGAAAGAAACATTGCTACAACAGACTTTGAGGCATCTCATCATTGATAATTATTGTCTCAGGCTAACACAAATGAAATTTATAACAATATGAATGAAATAAATGCAGGCACCAACTCAAAAATTTATTCTATTCAGTTACACCAATTTTGTTTAGTTTAGTGCTACATGTTCCTCATTTACCTAAACTAAATCATGACAGAACCACCAAAAAGTTTGTTTTTACCTTATGTGCTTTTCTATTTAATTGTATTTAATTCTGTTCATGCTTTCAGTTGTGTTTTACATAGCATTAATTTCAACTCTAAGAAACACCAAAGATTTCTTTGCCCACACTCTTCCAGCCTCCAGTTACTTTCAAGTTCATTCAACACTGTATCATTTGGCTGCTTCTCCTATGTCCAAATGCAAGAGTTCTTTAAAGATAGTGGTATGTTCTTGCATAGAGGAACAGGGTAAGTCCCTCAAGTTTCAACCCCAAATCAAAACTGAGCCCAGAAAAACCTTCCCCAACAGAAGAGGTCAGGGAGAAAAAAAAAAAAAATCTGTGTAAAATATGTGTGCACAAAAGTGTGTGTGTATGCATGTATATTGTATGTCAATGTAAATAAGGGTCAAGAATCCTTGCTTTGTGTCTCTCTCTTACAGTAGACAAAAATCAAGGCAACTGTGTCATGTCATCTCACAACCACTCTTGCCATATTAAGAACAGTGTTTAAAACACACATGCAGATCTCAGGAATTCCAGTAATGCTTTATTAAATGTTTAAATGTCAAACTCACATCCTCAGTAATTATATAATCCAAATACCACCTTCCTAAATGTGTAAAAATACACTTATCCTTTTCAGAAGTGTCTGAAGGGGTTTGGGGGTGGGCCTAGATGACCTTCAAAGGTCCCTTCCAACCCAAACCATTCTGTGATACAGTGATTCTGTGAAAGAAAGCATCCATGTTCAAATAAAACAGGTGCAAGTTATTTCAGGATAATGATATGGCATTCAAATTATAAATATGAACTTCTTCCAAATTTATTATTTAACCCAAAGTCCTAAACATACTGAGGAAGATAAATTTCTGTAGGTTATTATTAAAAAATTACAGGGAAAAAAGTAAAATAAGATGTACAGCAACTATCCTGGAGAGCCTACAGCATCATTACCACTGCTTCCTTCTTGAATAAGCACCATAATTCAGATTTTGATTCTGATTTTTAGCTTATTCCTGTAACTGCTCTGTTCCACAGACTGTTCTACTACTACTTACCATTTTCTGATACTTTGACCAACCTCATTACTGGAGAACAGGAGTACATCAAAATAGTTCAAGTACTACATGCCTCCCCCCCCCGCCTCCCCTTACTTAACTTGAAAAAGGATTTTCTTTTTTAAAAAATTAATCCCATATCCCTGTATTTAAAACTTGAAGTATTTACTCAGAAGTATTAATTGTAAAAAATAGCTACAAAACTCTTAAGTGTTAAACAGAATATTTAGAAAACAACTATTTTCTCTTATACAATACGTGGAAATAAGATGACAAACTAATTTGGTAAAGTGCCAGAAGATGTATATAATAAGATTATACACAGCTCATGAGATTGTAATTATCAATCAAAATATTGCACAGATTTTCTGGAAACACAGGTGATTGTTGTCAAATAGGTAATACATATTTGACATGCAATTAGCAGCAGTGTCTTATGGCCTCTTTTGGTTCTGGATACGATCAATCCAGTAGAACTGTATTTTCTTTACATCAGTTAAGTAGTCTGACCATCAACTTTTAGCGATCAAAAGACTTATTTGTTTAATCTGTTTAGTGAGTATGAATGGAAAAGACCACATTTCCCTTTTCCTTTAATATTCCGAACTTTGCCAAATTCAACTATGGAAATTAGAAGATTCAATGATTTATAAACTATTTACTTCTCCATCATCAATAAATGTGTAATTATATGAAACTGAACAGTCCTATTTATAGCATCTACAGAAAAATAATTATTGGCAGATTAAAATCTGTCACCTTTAGGGTATGATGCAATAGGTTGCTAATGGTCTTCAGCCCTACACTATAATTTAGGACAGACTACTAAATGTTTTATCAATAACTGGGACTGTGAGGAGAATCTGGCAAGTAAATATTGACATACCTAAATGTCAATTTAACCTAAGGATAGATAATAGGCCATAATGCAAATATTACTTTTAAAAATGCCACGAACTCTTACATACTCAGAAGATAAAAATGTCACTTAAAGAAACACTGCAACACTCACATTGGCATGTCTGGTATCATGGAAAGGTCAGGTGATTTAGGGCTAGGAAAAAAGATTCAGCATAAACTTCTTCAAACCCAAGCCCAGATCAGTAAGACAACAGGCTGAAAATCCTCAAGTTAAGTACTGCTTTGCCCTTATTTATATTTCAGCATACCCAGTCCATATTCTAAACCTGCTGTTCATCTTCGCGCCATGGTACTAGCAATACTCAACGTTTCCAGGGATGTCTTTCAAATAGCTTCCCAGATCTAAGGCACAAAATGATGCCATCTGATAGCTTCTATTTCCTCTTCATTAAGATAATGAAAAATTGTATTTTATGTAAAAAAAAATATTATGTAGTATTTCTCTAATAGATCTATTTCCATTTATGGCCCTAATTCAAAGGAGATGGTGTGATTTTTATCAGTGAACAAGGAAAATAAAAGACACTGTGCACAAATACTCACCGTGATGTTATCCAAGAGTTTGGCCATATGCTTAATAATTTCACCATGGTTTGCTGGCTGTGTTTGCAGCAGTTTCTTAATGACAACAACACTTTCAGCAACTACAATTTCTGTTTTAAACAAAACAAATGATTAGTTTAAAAATCATTTATGCAAATGCAAAAGCAACAAATTATTGATTGTAAAAGATGTTATTAGCTTTCAAAATATGCTTTGTAGAACTGAATTCTGTTTACTTAGTAACAAAGATATAAACCCCTCCAATAAATAATAGAAGTTCAGCTTCCAGAATCAACTTAAAAGCAGCAAAAAGATGACCGAGGAATTTTCTACATGTAAAAATATCATCCTCTTACATACTTTTTTTGAAATTGCCTTTTAGTAATGCTGCACTTTGTATTTTTCATTTTCAAATTGAGGAACAGCATGAAAAAACATCTGCTTTTCATTAAAATTATTATTCATAACTAATTTGCTGTCTGCATTAAAAACACAAACACTTTAATTTTCAAAGAAGTATACAATGCTAGAAGTAACAGGTCATTCATGAACAACAGCATTATCTAAACATCTCTCTTGCACACTTTCACCTTCTAAACAGTATCTCTCAGGTTTGTAACCCAATCTCCAGTACATTCAAATGAAGCTTCTAAATAGCAAGCTGTTGTAAGATTTATGCCAAAGTCATGCATTGGAGTACTTAACTACTGTAACAGTAACATCCACAGCCTGATCAACTTGTATGAAATGTACAATTTTTGAAGCTAAAAAAGATCACTGGTGCAGAGGTAAGCTTCTATGCAAGAGTAAACATATGCTGTAAGGAAAGACGAAGGAAAGTCAAACACAGCCAAAGCTGAAATCAAAACAAAGACTACTGTAAGAGTTCAACATAATTCTAATTTTCATCTATACTACAAAAAAGGAGTGAACTATTTCTCCTCAACTATTAATACTTAAAAAAAAGAAAAAGCCTAACTACCATTAGTAGACTACCTACTAAAAAAAAAAAGCTAACTAGAAAAAGCCTAGCTACCATTTAAATATCATTAAATATCACACACATACTGATACATTTCAAGAGTTAATCTGACACATAGGCCACTCATCCAGCAATCAAGCAAGCTGAAGTTTCAAAAGAACGGTGTGGGGATAAGAGCTCTAAATTTCTTTTTTGTTTTGTTTTTAGAAAGAAAACTTCTTTATGGAGAAAGGCTTTTCAAAAGCTCCGAGTATGCATCATTATGCCATAAGCCTCTGCAATGCTTAAATTTTAGCTTGCAGCTTTTTGTGTCATCCTTTATTTGACACGGCATCTCACTCATTTTTCCAGGCTATTTTCCAAGGTTAACATGTCTAGTTCACGTATGTCGAGGTCTTCTACAATCCTACAGATCGATTTGATTTAGATTATGTTTTGCCAGATATTAAAACAAGATGGTAATTCTCAAAATTTTAAAAATACAATCTGGAATATTTAGAGTAGGGGACATTGCAAAGACAACCTTGATCATTAGATGTTTTCTGATACTACTCATTCATTAGCAAAATAAAACTGAACCCCAAAAACTGAGTGGACATGAAGTCATTATTAAAAACATTTGTTGAGAATGTAGAACTAACTGACCATGATAAAATGAAGTGCAGTACATGAAGTGTCACCATAGGAACTACTTTAATGCAATCTGTGGGAGCAAATTTAAAGAACTGAACCAAAACTGTAAGCAAGTAAATTAGTATGGTTCCTTTCACAGGAGTCTGGATACCAAAAAAATACAAGCAAAAGCAAAATGATTTTGTATTAGAATAAGGACTGACACAGTCCAGATAAAAAGAGAGGCTCTTTAAAGCCTGCTGTGCACACATGAAGATTCCCAAAAATAAGCTGAAATAAAACATGCATTTAGATCCAAAGACAACACAAACAACCCACCCACAAAAGGAGAAGATAACATTGGCATTCTGAACAGGCAGGAAAAAATCTTAAAACATAACTGCTAGAATTATCAAAGAAAAAGTGCATACAAGGCAACGATAAATGGACACAAGAATTTCAAAACAGAGTACAAATTCTATGATATCTAAAGGGTCATAAAAAGTAAATTGAACTCTTAAAGACTAAATGTCACAGAGAATCTGATCAGGACTGCCTTTACCAATAAAGATGACTACAAGAGGTATCACTAGGATTTTCATGAGTCATAGTAAAAATATCAGTATCATATTCACTGCTAGTTTTCTTCAAACAATTCTGAAGCAATATGGAAATGGCTACTCTGAGTAGGATAATCTCTGAAAACTCTGGAGTTTGATGACTTATCAAAAACCTAAAATATATTCAGTCATATGTTTCATTTTGCCACATAACGATGTATACAAAAAATTAACAACGTAGTGGAGAGTAACAAGTGGGTACTGAATTACAGACTTTTTTTTGTAATTGACAATTTGGCCACATTGTAACAGAAACTCAGAAAAAGACCTTAGTGAGGAGTGTATTATCAGAGAAATTCAGAAGCTGCATTCTGAAACATCACATTTGATCCCATTGATGTTGAGTCAAATTTTCTTCCAGCTACATTAACCGATAATTGCAGAAACTGGAACATGTGACTGGAGATCAGTAATTTATCCAAAAATCTATTGTTTGTATAATCACTGTTTCTAAAAGCAGCAAAACTGCATCAACTGTTTTTGGAAGGAATATACCAACTGAATCCCATAGCAAGGCTGTACAAGTGATTAAGTGCACCCTCACCAGATCTGCAGATGACACCAAGCTGAGTGGTGAGGCTGACACACCAGAGATGAGATGCCATCCAGAGGGACCTGGTCAAGCTTGAGAAGTGGGCCCATGTGAATCTCAGGAGGCTCAACAAGGCCAAATGTAAGGTCCTGTACCTGGGTTAGGGCAAACCCTGGCACCAATACAGGCGGTGGCATGAAGGGATTGAGAGCAGCCCTGAAGAGAAGGACTTGGTACCGGTGGATGAAAAGCTGGATATGAGCCAGCAACCTGCACTTGCAGCCCCAAAAACCAAGCGTATCCCAGGCTGCATCACCAGAAGCGTGGACAGCAGGTTGAGGGAGGTAATTCTGCCCCCCTAATCTGCTCTGGTGAGACCCCCACCTGGAATACCACGTTCAACTCTTTAGTCCTCAGCACATGAAAGATGTGGACCTGTTGGAGAGAGAGGTTCCAGAGGAAGGACACAAAAATGATCAGAGGGATGGAGCACCTCTCCTATGAGGAAAGGCTGAGGGAGCTGGGGTTGTTCAGCTTGGAGAAGGCTCCAGGGTGAACTTACTGCAGCCTTTCAATACTTCAAGGGGGCTTATAAGAAAGATGGGGACAGCCTTTTTAGTAGGGCTTGTAGTGATAGCACGAGGGGTAATGGTTTTAAACTAAAAGAAGGTAGATATAGATTAGACACTAGGAAGACTTTTTTTTACTGTGAGAGTGGTGAGACAGTGTTAGAGGTTGCCCAGAGAGCTGGTAACCCCATCCCCAGAAACATTCAAGGTCAGATTAGATGGGGCTCTGAGCAACCTGATCTAGTTGAAGATGTCCCTTCTCACTGCAGAGGGGTTGGATTAGATGACCTTTAAAGGTCCCTTTCAACCAAACCGTTTTATAATTTATGATTATTTGGGTTCTTAAAACGTTATCCAAATGGTTAAAACTAAGGCTAAAAGGCAATTATTAGAGCTAAGTATCCAGAAAATATTTAAGTTTCTGCTCTTCAGAACTGTCTGAAGTCTAAGGTAAAATTTTAGCTGATAAATTTTTCCACCCTTATAAATAACAGAACTCTGACACCACAGTAATACATATAAACTAACACTATGACGAGTTGATTTTCTTCTACCTCATTCTAAGAGTAATTACAATAGATAGGTAGTAGTTACCTGACTTATTAACAGTTCCAGTGATTTTACTACCTGTGTGTTCAAATTTGGATAGACTGAAGGCAAAAAATTTGTTTTAGTTGTATATCCTACAATTTGCTTTACATTCAAGCTGCAACTTTCAACAGAAAATAAGTCACCCATCTGAGAAAAACCCGAAGGATCTCTAGTATATACAGCACAGACACAAAAAAGAGATTTCCTATAATCCCATCTGTCTCTTACGTCTAAAACAACTTCTATGTCATAGTGGGACCACTGGTCAGTTGAAATTATCAAGACAACTGCTTAAAGGAAATGCATCAGTCAAATGCCAAATGTCACACCAAAGAGACAAAATAACTTTTCATTTTGTACCTCCTTCGGCAGATGAAGAAGGAAAATAATTCTCAGCCCTCAACATGGCCTCCAGAAACAAGGCTCTGGGGAAGTCAATAACTGCCCTTGGAATTTTTTGTATATTTATGAGTGCTTTGTTTAAAGTCAAATTTCCCCTGCTCAAGGAAGCTGGGAGCTGTGGTAAAAAAAAAATAAAAAAATTGAATCACAGAAGCACATGCGAAACTAGAGAGTTCAATGATCAGACACTCAAAAGGGCTCTGTGAAGAGTTATCCCAGCTGGACTCCTGAAGAGATTGTTTTGTGTAATGACACACTACCTTTCAGCACCCAAGTTCCAGAATGATTAATGGCAGCTCCTGTGCCAGGTACAGCCAAGATATCTTGGCTGTTGGGTTGTACCTACAGCAAAGGCCTTTCCAGAACAACAGTGTAGAATTACAAGGTGGTTTTGCAACAAGCTTGTTCTTCAGGATCCTATTTTTTTTGGTAGAGTTTAATTTTGCCACCTCTCTTCTGCACTCCAGTGAGTTCTCCATATTAAGAAAAAGTGCAGAGAAAGCAGAGCCAAGTCTGCTTTCAGGGACCTCTGAACCTGCTGGATTTACCCTCTTGGGCTTTACACTACGCAAAGACAGCAGAACTGCTTTCAGGCTTTGAACAACATGGAAGAAGGAGCACGGCAAACAAATTGCACACTTTAAGGGTGAAAGTTGGAGGAAAGCAAGATTAACCAAGACTCTTAAATCTATTCTCCTACACAGGCTAAATCTCTTTTTTTCTCCCTTACTATGCCCCAAACTCTTTTTACGTTTAGTAAGCTGTGACTATCAGTAATTTCCTGCAACCTCAGGAAAGGTACCATGTAAATTATGCCATTCTATTCATTCTTTGAAAGAAGGAATAAAGACACTGCAGCTATGGTAAAGCAATTTGCCAGCTGCCAGGCTTAAAAGATCTTCAATATATCCTTTGCAGTCTTTCAGAACAGTAAGCACAAGACGATAATTTTATTTGCTAGACAACTACTTAGAAACAGTCAAGAAAACTAATCTTGTTGAGACAGACCTCTGTATACATTCACGTGCATGTGTGTGTGTGTGTGTATATGGAATTACTTTAAAGAAAATATTAAATTGAGAAGCTATGGCAAAAAAAAAAATGTTTTCTCCTCTTGGTTCCTTCTTAGCAAAAAGAAGAACACAGACAAGAAAATGGAAAGGATTATTAAGTAAGAAACTCGGTATTCTGAAGTGATAGTTGTATTATTTTATTTAAGACTGAAAAAACATGAGGATTTGTACATGCTGAAAGGACCCTACTGATTAAGAAGATGTTAGTAGAATTAAGCAGAACCAAGAACAAGTTCTAAAACCTGTATTTTTAATACGGTCATTGCTGAATATAATACAAAAAGGTGCAGTGTGCAGACATGGCCTTGTAACACAACATAGGAAGATATTTTAAACACAGCTGATAACCAGAAAAGCATAAAGCAATGTAAGGTCTGGAACACTAAGAAAGTAAAGTTACATATATTCAAACTATCAAGCTATACACTGAGGTATCGCAGGAATTTCTGATAAAAGGTGAAGTGGGGGAGAAGGACGACTAAATATGAGAAAGCTCTGAGTGTATCAGTGGGTCACAGGATAACTACATGCTGCCAAAGTTATGTCCCTAATAAAGGCCTTCTTAGGATTACCATGAAAAATATGTCCAGTAGATATGGAGAGGAATTAATGCTGCTTTTCAAAGCTTACAGGAGATCTCACCTGTTTTCCATGAACAACTCTTAATTGCTCCAGGCCACCCCAAAACCATGCTTTTCCTCTTTCCTGACATTATTATTTTTAATTATGTCTTTCTTAACTCTATTTCCAATATTTAACCTTATTCATGTAGACTGTACATTGTACAATGATCTTCCAGTTCTGTTATTGACTTATTCTGTGCAATATTCATTGGTAACTGGTAAGAATACACAATACTATCAGGTACTGATCTACAGTGCTGCTATATCCTATTTGACTTTATCTGCTCCTCGTTGTGTTTCTCAGTGACTTTCTGTTTCACTATATAGAAATAACAGAAGGCTAGATTACAAAATCAAGCCAGATTTGGGGCTGTTTAGCCTAAAACTATTTACTGTGTTTTTTCAGTTAGGTATTGATGCACTGAAAAAAATTCCAAGCTTTCAGCACCCTCTACAGGCTACCTGTTTTGATGCAACTGAACATTTAACAGTGAAACTATTGTCATCTCTGATAATCACAACAGCACACTTTAATAATTACAGCGTTTTAAGAAAAAACAGGTAACCATGTAATTGCAGGCCACAAGGAATTACTTTCACTAACAAAAGAGAAAATAAGTACCAGCGATTGAGAGAGCCTTCTGAAGTGCTTCAAACAAGAAGCCCCAGAAAGCCTATTTTATCCAGTCATGTCAGCTCAATTCCTTTAAAAGTCAACTCACATATACTTTTTAACATGACCTGTCCTGTGTGTTTCTCATTAAGAAAAGGCTTCATGTTATCAAATACTCAGAAAATAGAATATGTAGCTTACCATCCCGGTTGGACAGCAAACACACGAGGCCGTTAAGGCATGTGTCAGTCACTTCGGTGATGTTAGTTGCGCATCTGCCTATAGCCTCAATTGTAGCTGCAGCAAACTGTTTATCTTGGCTTTTCACATACGTCTATGGAAACAGGATTTTTCATTAGTCAATATATAAGTCTTTTCAGCCAGAGACTTACTGTATTACCCTCATAAGACAGACATACTGTGTAACAAATTCAATCTAGAAAGCTACATTGTACAGTAGAAGTTCTACCTTTTTCACCTCATTGTCACTTTTGGCAGACATTTTCTTGCCAGCTTTGGTCACCCATGGCCATGCAAACCTCTGATTTGAAGAAAGCTTGGGGCAAGGGGCAATTACCCAAAAACTGCAATTAGTTTGTGTGCAAGGTTGGAGGAGTTGATGAGCTCTCTCTTCAGAAAGGTTTCAGTTCATTTAACCAGAAGCATCTGTGAAACTATGAATAACCTACCTGCCTGAGAACCAGTACCTTTCAGAGAAATCCAGCCAAAGAACTGAAGCAATGAAAACAGATGTCATAAGCAAAGAGGAAAGAAAGAAGGGCAGACACTGTTTCACAATATAGGCAGAACACCTTGCTGACAGACAAACAGACATTGGAGATAATACTATTTCATCAAATTACAGAAATGAGGTTGGAAATAAATGCTAAAATTAAGACCCTATCATCTAGTTGTTTTAAGGATTTTGGAATGATTGAGTTTCTCATAACTTTTTTTTTTTTTGGTAGCTGGAAGAAGAGTGAGAAACAAAACATTGAAACCCCTTCTCACATATAAAAAGCTCCACTATCCACTATGATATAAGACAGTTTCATTTCCATTCTGAGAACACTTCATCCTGGAAAAGACTTTTAACTTGAAACATTTAAGACTAAGAATCTAGATGAAACATCCAATAACGGCAATTGGCCAACAGAGAGTTTCATATAAAAAGAATACACTTTTGTACAAACCTGAAATTCTCGAAGCAGAGTTGATATGTTGGCTTCATTTGCTAAATTTGTCAAGATGTCAAGCTACAACAAAAAAAGATATTTTATCAGAACCTAGAATAAAATATTATAAACAGTACCACTTATACACTATACTTTTATTGTATATAAATAAAAGCTAATACTATGAAAAATACCACTTAAAATTCAACAGAGTATACTATATTTTAGTATAAACTGGTAGCAGCATTGCACTCAAGAGGAATATTTTCTTTGCAAGTGCATGCAAGGTTTTCAAAACAGGACTCTACGGTTCAGTGATGGACTTTCTACAAGCTTTAGTGTTGCATTGCATATCAAATGGTTTTGAAATGCTTCTGTCAGCATGGTTTCCAATGTTATACAATAGGCCTTAGCGTTTAAGAATCATGTGACACTGTAAAAAGAAATATCAGAAATCACAACTGCAGCTGGGGAGAACTAAAGTGTCCATTATATTCAAATGAAATGCAATAAAAGACCTTTAAACTCAGGAAAGAAACAGCTGCATTTACAAGACTCCTCAGATCTTAATCAACGTCAACAACATCAGACCCTGAAAGGCCTCTACTTTGATCCTGGTGAGCAAGAAAGAGGACAGTATACAACATTTGGCATATATTGTTAAGATGCTATGCTTCTAGGCTGTTCTAACTTTGAAGAAAGAATTTCAATACAATCTGAATGAGGTAAACTAAAGAAAAAGACAACTCTGCCTCTGTAAAGGGAAATCATGCCTCATAGATCTGTTAGTAGTTTTTAAGTTGGAGGCACACAGGCAAGGACACTTAATTGGTAACAGTCCACCTGTACTTCAGAAGAAATTTGATAAGGCTCTTAAAGATATATCTCCAGCATAGCATATGAAGCAAGTGGATAATGAAAGAGGGAAAGTCAGAGGCCGGGGGGAAGAGACTGCTTTACAGTGCAGGAAGGCTATCAATAGAAGCCCACAAATATCTTGGCTGTTCTTTTACTTTTCAACAGATTCATATATGAACTATGAAAGTAATGACAGAACAGGTGACAAAGTTTTCAACTGACTCTACAGTTTTCAGAGAAACGAAGACGAAGGCTGATTATGAAAAGCTGTATAAAAACTTCAAGTATTAGGTGACTGGTTGATAAAATGGCAAAAAAAATCACATGCAAATAAATGCAAAGTAATGTTCATAACTGGGGAAAACCTTAACTTTACAGAAAATTATAGGCTCAGAGCTGACTGCTACTAATTACAACTGAGAATCTGCGATTAAAATCAGTAACTCCATGAAAATATAAGCTCAACGCTAAGCAACAATCAAAAAAGCAAACATTGGGAAAGGAACAGAGGACAAACCAGAAATCTAAACAGTGCAGCAGATGAATTCCAGGGTGCTCCTACATCTTAAATACTGCCATAGGTCTCATCCTCCTGTCTTAAAGAAAGTAAGAAGGAACTACAGGGGTAGGAGGTGGAGAAAAGCACAACATTTTCTTATGTATATAACAGTAGTAGGTTGTCCTATATTTTTCAGCCACCAAGAAAGAACTAAGATAATCAAAGTAAATCTCCCAATTTTTACTTCTTGACCTCTTCATTGTTATATTATCAATTAATATGGGAATTTATCAACTTTCAAGTATTTCAGGAGGGACTTTTCCTGAATAACACTGTCTTACTAGTATTCCCAACAGTTTTCATGATCATGAAATGCGGGAAAGATCTTTTTGCCTCCAACTGCCTCAAATGTACTTAGATATAATGCTGGACTAATAAAAATATGATGGGTTGGGCATAGCCATCTTGGACCGCACCGTTCTGTACATGTAACAAGGGTGCAATATGAATGTAAAAGAAAAATAAGGAAAAAATTGCGTTTCTTTAAAAAAACCTGTACCTTCCAATCCTAAACACAAGTGCCTGTGACAATCCAAAGCAAAACAAGAGGAAAGGCACATAGTAGTATACAATTTTTTAGCTATTGTTTTGTCAAGGATTTCACATCCATTAAAGACTAAGAATAGAGAAAACAAGAAAACAACAGCCTAAAATATGCATTGAGATGTGTCCTTGAGGAAAGCCTAAAGTACCTCTCATGTCAAATTCTGACTTCAAAGGGAATTTGGGACTCTTAACACTATCCCATTTTGTTCAGGGAAACAGATTTAAACTCTTTTAAAGCTAACAGTATCAAAGACTGTGTGATATCATTTCTCTATTTGAGAAGATTCTTCTTCCCATGAAAACAGCCGAATTCCAAATGTCTGAATGGCTGGTTAGATAAGAACAGTAATGCTCTGTATCACTGAAAGGTACCAAAAGCTCTAGGGGAAAACATAACCCATCTGGTACCAACATGGTAACAACAGAACCTTCAGATAGCCTGACAAGCCTGAAAGACACTTGTGGACTTAACTAAAAGCCGCAGCTCTACACTTCTTAGTAAAAAAAAACAAACCCAGGAACAGCACAGAATGGTGCATGTCATATCAGCGCAAACAGATCCTGTTAAACAGATTTGTCCAGCAGTATATAGACAAATACACTTTTAAACTCACCTTCAATGTTTTGATCATTGTTGGATCAGTTGATCTGACATAGAAACTCTTCAGATAAGGTTCAAACATGCCCTGAAAAGCAGAACATATTTAAGTAGCTCACCCATGTTTCATATAAAATGTGATTTAGAAAAAACTAAATAGGGTGTACCTTTCTCTGAATTGACATAGTGGCAATATTTTGCAGAACAATATACTGCACCTCCCTAGAATTTGAAAAGAAAACCAAGAATTATTCTGCAGAACTACAAATACAGAGAATAATGTAACATTGCAAAGAGAGTCCAATTCTATTTTAATCCAAAGTTAGTTACACATTTGACTTGGCACAAACATAGAAGGAAAAAGCTTATTGCCCACTGCTACAAGTGCATCATCTGCTTCACAGGAAGATGCATTATGAAATCAGGCTCTCATTTTTAAAAAGTTCAATACGCAAAAAGAAAAAATCACTGATACCAGTGCAATGGTGCGATGCTTCTTGCAGCCTTGAGTCTTTGTTCAAACCGAAAATTCATTCAAAACATCACCATTCTGGCATCTCCAGAATTAGCTCACAAAACCATTATTATTTTGTCTACCATATTGAAATAAATATTTCAGGATGCCACAGTTGAGAACAAAGCCACATGGGTTTTATCTGTAGTGTGGAAATGACTGCATTAGTTACAAGAACTGCTAATGCCTGTACATCTAGCAAGATCTGGTATGATTTTTTTGGTCTTAAAAAAATTTCCTAGTCATTCTCAAAAACAGTCAGGATTTCTTGTGACTTAAAGAGTATACACAGGCAGGCATACACATCTATGAAAAAGCAGCATTTTAATATAATAGCCTTTGTCAAGATACAAACAACAGAATTATGTAATATTCTAAACACAAAACCATTAAATATGTTTCGAGGCTATTCTTATCATTAACGTTATTACTTTAAAAGCCTCAGCAAGAGTGAGCAAAAAGAAATCTGGGTACTAGTCTAAAGCTTTTAAACAACAGAGTTTCTGCCATCAATTGCTTAGAAACTAATTAATAATTTACATGCAATTTTTCTGAACCATAAGTGCTTAAATTCTTTCATGATGCAAATCGCATCCTAATAGAGAAATCATCACATCCATTATTTCCGCTTATTCAAAACTGTCTGCTAACTCTGTGGTAATTACAGCTGTTGCTTACAAAGAAAAGTAATAACAGAGAAGTATTTAATATCTTTTAAACCTATTTTTATGTAATTCTTACATAGGTACATGGAAATAGTCAGCAGCATATGATGAACCAAGATTGGAAATAGCTGTGAAATGCTCTTCCAGGCACTCTCACCCTAACTAGATTATAGTGTATTTGACATTAATTTAAAGGCCATAGGCATATAACTTGAAGGGCAAACAGCAAAAGCTTATTTCAAAGTGGCTCTAATAGCAGAAGTGTTTCACAGAGACTGGCAACAGAGAACACACAAGCCATTCAACATAGGAAAATCACAAGACCAGCACCATTTTAAGTACTAGTTGAGGTACAGGAAAGATGTGACTTCTCTTTTGATGAAATATGAGTGTAAGTAAGCAACATGCAAAAATAATCCTTTCAGCCCATGAGTATGACTTTAGTTCGACACATTACCTGCATATATGCCACACCGCTTTGGGCATTTTACTTATCTTTGTATAAAGAGAATAAGAAGCATACTGTACTATAAAACCAAACACAAAAATATCAGTGATTCACTTTTATCTGAAATAAAAGCATGACCAAGCCCAATTTTACTTCTTTACTAACTTTCACATGACAGAGACATTATCCAAGGGTGAGCTGCAGAAGTTTACAGAGAAAGAGCTCTAACTTCTGTAAATCCAGTCACCATGAAGTCCATCTGAGTTATATTGTCAGACACAACAAAAGTGATTATTTTAAAAGCTTTTGTTTGTTTGACATGACCAACTTTAAAAAACAGATTATTTTCACAGTGAAGTTCAAGGCAAAAATACCATGTTTAGTTAGAAATTAATCTGAAAACATCTTTTAATATTTTGTCTCTTATCACTCCCTTCAAAGCTTTTCACACAGATATATGAAAGTTCAAAATTTCAAAACTGAAGGGAAAAGCCCTACTTTTATGCAGTAAACATTGGCAAATTATGCTAAAACTAGCAAATGCTAAGAAAAAAAAAAAGTATTATCAATCTTATGAAATGTGTAGCCAGTGAAACCTTCACAGGAAAGCAGACAAGGTGACACGGAAGATTATAAAAGTCCAAATTAGGTGACCTGAATGAAACACAAACTTGCTGTTTAAAAACAGTCCAAGGATTAAGGAAAAACAGGGGATTCAGCAGCATCAAGTGGCATTTTAACAAGTATGTTTCATAGCTTCTCTGTCAACAAGAAGTCTTCAATATCAAGTGCAGGACTGAAGACTTCTTTAGTGCTTAGCAAGACAGTAAGGAACTCCAATATAATTAAAATCCCAGTAACTTCCAATAATTTAAAAAATCAAGAAACTAAGCAAACTAGTTAGTACAGCCTCTATTTGTATGCTAACTAGGCAGCTCTGATTCTTCTCAGAATGAAAGTCATAATTAAGAATGAAACACGATACTGAATGATCACTGGATGTAATAATGAAAATGATAGAATTACTTTTAATGATCATCATTTGTTAAGTAATATTAAAGAACAATTTAAAAATGAAACTCTGTACCAGTGCAATAGTTTCATTCTTGTAACTATAGCTAAACAAGTATGTACAAAAAACTTTCACAAAAAAGTAGACATAGCAATGTAAAGAACGGACTTCACCTACCTATTACTACGGAGCAAACGCACCAGTGACTTAGAAACAATACCAGCTTCGGATTTTGGCGCCAAATGCCAGTAAAGCTGCGCAACTGCCATTACCACCTAAAAGAATAACATTCAGACCAGCACATCAACTTCAAATCATCGTATGTATCTATCACATTTGCTTCAGACCTACAGAACTACCAGCTCACTCTTCTTTGGAAAGCCAAGTGCATGCATTTGAAATTAACAAAGCAGATTGAGGGAAAACAAATCAGAAGAAAGATTCTTTCGTTTCTAAAATCAAAGCTAATTAAGTACCTCTCATCCCTCCCAACTTTCATTGTATACTATAATATACAGAAAGACAGAGGAAGAGGGACAAAGAGAAAAAATGTAGGTAATTCAAATTGCAAACATGCTTGTATCGTTTTTAGTAAGTATTGCTAACATGAACTGTACAAGTCAATGCGGAAATATTGTTTAAAACTTCTGTAAGTTTGCGAATTTTGTGCTTTTATTTTTATTAAGTACAGGTTCAATATTACCTATTGTTTAGTTTCCACTTAAAATCTTTCATTCCATTATTCTACTAGCCAATTTAGAAAATGACTGTTACCTTTACTGGCAACTTCTAAAGTCTCAAATCCAACAGAAAGTAAAAACTACAGGGCTGAGTATCAACAATCCAGCTAGCAAAAAAGCAGAAGACTGACATACAAGCAACTTAAAACCCATGATTTTTTTTTTCTTTTCAAGTTTTCTCATAAGTATAAGACAGATTATGAACTTCCTGCTAATGACTAAGTCATGTCACAACTGACCCTACAATAATGTCATGGTAAACTTTCTGTTCTAAAGAAAGCAAATCATAGAAAGGAGACTCCAAGTAAAGCCACTGTTATGACACCTGACTTGGTATCTTAAAACTTAGTACCAGTGAAACCAAAATTATTATTAAACAATAAAAAGCAATTAAAAACATCTGGGAAGAGGAAATAACTGGAAGATTTTTAGCAATAAACTAAAGGGTTCTTTTATTACTGACAAAAATCTAAGGTCAAAGTGAAAGTAAAATTTAATTGCTGATATATTCTGTGAATGGTACAAGAATTGTGTAATAGCAATTCAAAGCAGCATGGTTTCACTTGACAAACTGCACTTAAACATCTCAGTTAACTTCAATGCCGGAAAGTTAAAGATCATAAATGTGAGAATCAATACCATATTTAACAGATATAAAGAAAAATGATTTATGGAACGTGGAGGATAAGCAACTGAACTTGTTCTCAGTGCAGTGCGATGGCAAACGTACTTTGTCTTTGCGTGAAATGAGGAAATACCATATAGACATTGAACAGTAATTTTAGCAAAAGGCTGTGCTGTAACACAACTATTACTGTAAAACTGTTTTCAATTTATTTCAAAAATATTCTGGCAGATTATAAGTGGTTTTGAAAAGAGTTAGATATTAATCAGAATCTAGAAATACATTCCAGGTGAGAAACAAGAACCTCATCTGTTTAGCTTATCAAGGACTGGTTGGGAGGTGACTAACCATGGTGCAATAACTTTTTTTGCAATGATATGAATACTCATTATCACTGGAATTCTTTTCCCAAAGACACCTAAACTTGATTAACAAGACAAACTGAGATAAGAAATAAAGTTCTGTGATCTGAGTAACATCACAATGATTCACCATCAGCATGCTTTTTTCTAATTCTAAAAATTTACCTGTATCCTGAAATCTCAGGGAAATAGCGCAGAGCATGTTATACTCATGATGTCATATCTAGCCTAGAACCCTCTAAGGCATCAACACTAAGAATCTTGTTTGGATGGACAACGAATTTATGCATGCAACTGTCTATTTTTGACATGTGAGACTCAAAGGAAAACACAACTTTGTGAACCAGTAACAACTATGATTTCCTTTGTGAATTTCTACCACCAAAACTGGCAGTTTGTGCCATCCTAGTTGCTGAGAACTTCAGCATTAAAAACTAGCTATGCTATAGTTATCACATGCTATAGCAGTTTGATTCAAATGTTCTTGTGTTTTCTCTAGTATTTTGTTCATCCTTAATATTTGGAGCATATATCACACTCGGTTCAGGTGTTTTACTTAGAAGCTAAGCAGATTTCAAAAAAGAACCACTGTACTTCTCCTATAAAAGTGGTGATAATGCTCTGTAGTACTTAAAAGAGGTGCAGATCTTACTTCTCAAACTTTGAAATTTTCTAGAAGCAAAGATATTTAATAGTTTAACATTTTAATAAAAAAGGAATGTCATACAGCAGCATTTCGGCTTTGAAGCAAGGGTTTTGTATTTCGTAACAGCAGCCTGTGATCTGGGTCCATAGTATAGGTGTTTTTCACTTTCTGAACCTTTTCTTTCTGTTCTTCATCAGATTGATAGAAATTATTTTCATTGTATTCTTCCACCACCTCATCATCCTAGCAAAAGACAAAATGACAGAAACATATAAAATATTTGAATCAACCAGTTTTATTCATTAAGGAAGTAACATACAACACCACAATTTCCTGCAAGATCTATACATGGTTTTAAAAGTAGCTATTGGCTCTTCTACCCCAGTTTGCTCAAAGCAGTAAACATACTGACACAAAAAATAGCTTATCAATATATTCAACATTTCCTTTGAAATGAGATGAACTTCTAAATTAAATGTCTTCATTAACATTCTATGAACTAGATTAGGTATGAAAATTGGTCCTTTTTTGGACTTGAAGCCTATGATCCAAAACTTACATCTCTGAAGATAGCCAGTTGTTTAAAATTCCCTCTTTTTTAAAAACTTGATACAAATCATGTGCATTCCTCCCCCTCTAGCAATATATAAACTATCTGTGAAAATACCAAATCTCAAAAGAAGGGACAAGCTTTTTCCTTAATAAATCAGATGGGAAAAACGTTATGTATCCTGAGCTTGGCCTGCTCTGATAATACAAATCCTTCAGTTATATTTAAATAAAGTTATGAGTTATCAGCATAACGTCACTTTAAAAACCAACACAACACATGGGAAGAATTCATTACAAGTTTGAGATATTAGTATATTAGACCTCTCTTCTACTGCAGAAGACTAAATAAAAGAATATAAAGGAATATATCTGATTATAGAAACATGATAAAACAAATTTATGATTTTGATGTAGATAAAAATTATAAAGTGTTCCATTATGCTTATATTTAATTAGCATTAACAAGCCCACAAACATAAAGATAAATAAGATAGAAACCATCAGGATTAGATCAAAACAGAATGTCAGATCCCAGAAACTGTGATCTGGATTACCAATACTGAGACTACTCAACATTAAATTTTTTTCTAAAAAAAATCAGCTACTGACTTCTGCAACTTGTTATACCCAAGTGTGTGTCCTTGCTCTCCTAAATTCTTCCATCTTGCTTTGTTACCAGACCATCCAACTAAGACAAAGAACATTACTGTGGCTAGCTGGGGTTATTCACAACGGACTGGCTGGCCACAAACATCAACTGTACCAATAGCTCTGCTTGTCTGTCTCTCAAGTCCCTGTCCAACAATTTTAAGCAATATCCAACTCAACACAGCAGTTTTAACAGGATTAAGTCATACACCCAATTGCTGATTTTTTAAAAGACATAATTATTTCTGAGACAAATGTATCTTTAATTCTAGCTGGCACTAGCAAAGAAATCAAAAGTGAATGGAAGAATAGCTAGAAATGAAAATAAAGACTGATTTAATAGGTCTTCAGAAAACTAGGCAAGGGTAACTTCAAACCTTTGTTGCATGCCTTAGTTGAAACTCACGTGTAGTAAAAGAGCAACCCCATAAAAGTGTCTTCAGTGGAGGCAGGTGGGCAGGGGGAGAGAGGGTAGATGTGACAATAAATCAAACACATTATTTATTCTGTTTAGTACAATTTGAAATGACACAAAACCCCCTTCCCTTCACATTTCTTCTCATTTTTATTACTTGATGCCAACAGTGCTCTCAGTGTCCCACAGAATCCCTAGCAAGCTCTTAAGATTTCTTACATAGCATCAACCAAAGTCATTTAGTATGTTTACTTCTCTGTCTACACAACTTCTTAGCAGTCACCCTTTTAAACTAAAAACTCAGTACGCTAAATTGAGAGTACCAGTAATGGAATTTCTCCCATTGTCTACAGGACAGGAAACTCAAAAAACAAAATTCCTGATCCCAGTGCATCTCAACCATACACTGAAGAAGCTTCCTCTAACAGGAAGAGGAGAATTCAGTCTTCATTGATTCAGTCTTCAGTGTCCCTGCCTTGACTGCTAACAGGCATGCACATCATTACTATTGAACTCAACAGGAATAGAGTTAGAAATTGCATCTAACTCATTAATCACTGTTGTAAAAAACCAAACAGCTTGAGCTCTCACATTTCTTCCCCCCCCATCCCCCCCAAAAAAAATGCTGGTTACAAATATATTTGGAGCAGAGTTCCAAATAATTATAAAGCAACTTATGCCTCTTATGAAAATATTTTTAATTTAGATCCCATTAGAGTCTTTATATTGAATCACTTTCTTCACACCCCCACAGCAGAAGTATTAATGTGGTCTTTTCTCATGTATTTTACTGCAATCTCGGAATATTATTCTTCTCTCAATTCTGTTGAGATCTGGTATGCAATAATTATTTTCCAGACAAAGGATGATGATGACACAAAGGGAAATCAGTTTAATGAACTGAAATTCATTAAAATCAAGTTGATGAAGTTCTAATTAGTCAGAATTTGTACTCACAAGGACCTTACTAAGACAAAGAGAATATATAATACTGCAAGACTTGCACATTACCATGGAAAGGAAAGTAAATTATTATGTAAGAGTCAGAATATTGAAAGATAAGAACCTGCAGGCTTCTCTGTATGCAAGAATCGTGGAATTCCTAAATTCTAAAGAATTTTAAATTCTATTAATCATCCCAGACATGGAAAGCAGTTAGCAGGAAATGTGAAAAAATTCTGCCACTTTCAACCACTAAAGCCTCAACCTGAACTGCTGACTATCCTCACTGCCAAAAAGAGACAACTGTACATTTAAAAACACAGAATCATTTAAGTTGGAAAAGATTCCTAAGATCATCAAGTCCAACCTTTTACCTAACACTGCCAAGTCCATCACTAAACCATATCTGTACATGCCACGTCTGTAAGTCCTTTAAATACCTCCAGGGATGTTGACTCAAACACTTCCCTGGGCAGCCTGTTCCATTGCTTCACCACCCCCTTGGTCAAGAAAATTATTCTAATACCAACTCTAAACCTCCCCTGGCATAATTTGAAGCTATTTCCTCTCATCCTATCACTTGACACCCACCTCATTACAATCTCCTCTCAGGCAGCTGTAGAGAGCAGTAAGGTCCCCCCTGAGCCTCCTTTTCTCCAGATTGAACAGCCCCCGTTCCCTCAGCTGCTCGTCATAGGACTTGTGCTCCAGACCCTTCCCCAGCCCCGTGGCCCTTCCCTGGACACGCTGCAGCCCCTCTACGTCCCTCCTGCAGTGAGGGGCCCAAACCTGAACACAGGGTTCGAGGTGCAGCCTCACCAGTGCCCAGTGCAGGGGGACAGTCCCTTCCCTTGCCCTGCTGGCCACACTGCTCCTGACACAAGCCAGGGTGCTGCTGGCCTCCTTGGCCACCTGGGCACACTGCTGGCTCATGCCCAGCCGGCTGCCGACCAGCACCCCCAGGCCCTTTCCCACCAGGCCCTTTCCAGCCGCTCTGCCCCAGCCTGTAGCGCTGTGTGGGGCTGGTGTGACCCAGGTGCAGGACCCGGCACGGAGCCTTCTTGAACCTCATCCAGCTGCCCTTGGCCCATCGGTCCGGCATGTCCAGACCCCTCTGCAGAGCCTCCTGCCCTCCCACAGAGCAACGCTGCTGCCCAGCTTGGTGCCATCTGCAAGCTTACTGAGGGTGCACTCGATCCCCTCGTCCAGCTCATTTGATAAAGGTATTAATCAGGACTAGCCCCAGTAGTGAGCCCTGTGGAACACCACTTGTAACCAGCCACCACCTAAATTTAACTTCATTCGCTGTCACTCTTTGGGCTTGGCCATCAGCCAGTTTTTTTACCCAGCACAGAGTACTTCCATCCAAGCCATGAACAGCCTGTTTCTCCAGGAGAATGGTGTGAGAAACAGTGTCAAAGACTTTACTAAAGTCTAGGTAGACAATAAGCACAGCCTTTCCCTCATCCACCAAGTGGGTCATCTCATCACAGAAGGAGATCAGGTTGGTCATGCAACCAGAACAGCATGCCCTTTATACCAGGTCTACATCTTGGAATCCAACCAGGAAAGAAAGTATGAATGGGGTATAATGGAGAAAGCAGTACTGCAAACACTAGTAATTCTACTGCCGGCACAGAACTGTAAATAAGACTCTTGCCTTTGGAAGATGGAAGTCTTCCTCTTTTAACTATTAATTCTGAATCAACAACTGCCAGCTTCCAAAGATAATTTCCTGCATTTATTCTCCAGTCTTCAGTACCTGTATTGCACCTATGTTAAGGTGTGGGAGATGCTTCTTCACACATCCTTGAAGAAATGCCAGATAATGGTGGCACTCACATTTTACTTTCCCAGATTTCGAACTAGAGCTCAAACTGATGACAATTAGTACATAATAACAGCTCTATCAGAAAAAAAACCCCAGTACTCTCATCCTTTTTGACAGGGGAGAGACAGCGTGACAGTTCAGGGAATAGATTCAAATGTTCCCATGGTTTCTCTTGTCCTTTCAATCACCCTGGATGCAGTTTCATAGTTGATTTAAGACTAATCATGCCATTCAAAGTTTGTTATTTTGTTTGGTTTTTAAAAGCACAATTTATTTTCACCAGGATCAGTAGAATGATCTGGCTCACTTTGTGGTCATAGGATCACTAGAACTGCTAACATTTTCAAAAGCAGTAGGTGGTAAAGGGAGGAGGACAAAACAGAGGCATTGCTTTTCAGTGACAGTCTTTAGTTAAACTGCATTAAGTACACTTAACAGTTTGCAGTAGCACATGATTTAATTGTGTAGTTAATAGCTTTTCTAAATTGCAAAATCACTAAGAAGTTCAGAATCCTGGGAGAAGGAAATGATTAAAAACTGAGACCACTAACATTCCAGGCTAGGAACTGCAAATGGACTCTGTGTATTCCCCACCTGTTTATTTAATCCAGGAGAGAAGTGAGTACTTTAGTGTGAAAACATGTGTAATTCTTTTTGAAGTTATTCCAGACATACAGAGAAAAGTGAGTATTTTAGTATGAAAGAACATGTATAATTCTTTTTTACGTTATTCCAGATATAGTTTAGGGCCATCTTCATAAAGTATTAACAGCTTAAATGAAGAAACTGCCAGATAACAAGTTCCATTAGCCTGTTTTTAAAGTCACTAAGTAAATGAGCTAACATTTAACTGAGATCTTGCTTGAAATTACGTTTAATATGGCACTAAAGTTGAGAATGTGCCTTCCATTCAGGGTAAAGCATATTATGTGAATGCTACAATTACCTCTAAACAGAGCTTCACACATCCACAAACTCAAAGTAAAACTTCCCTGAAATCCAAAGCATGAACATACACTATTTGCCCACTCTACCAGCCTTAACTCCGTCTTCTATTCAAAAGTTTGTATTCCTAGATTAGGTATAACTGATTTTAAAGTTACAGAATTCAGTTTCTCTCCTCAGATGCATGAGGAAATACAATCATAGCTTTTTTGATTCCTGCAGCAGAATCTTTGGCATATGATTTCAGCCATCTTCCAGAGCCTATACTAATGTTTCTAAGAACTGCTCTCAAAAGAGTCTTGGATAAGCTAAGTTTTGAACTTAAAAGAGTTTTGGGACTATTCACTAGTCAGTTAATCTGACTGCAATACCAAACCACGTTAGCCAACCAAGATCAGCAGTCCACTTGCTATATCATGAACAGTATCCTTGAAAAAGGGAAATGGTAGAAAATGCACAGAACAGTTTCCTACTTCAAAAGATTAATGATGTATCCAAGAAAGATCTTAAATCTTGATCTTGTGTGTGAAGGTGCCTACCTAAATCCTTCCATGTGCTTCACAGATGGATTTCAGAACACTAGAATAGACCTATCTTTGGTCTATCAGACCAAACCAAAAATTATCCTCAAGACTGTTCAAAAGGGCAAGAAGATGAGAACTGACAAGTTTCTGACAGATGAACAGACCTCAATCAATCACACTTGTTAATAACTACACACTGGCAGAAGTATCCATCCTGTCCACAACAGGAGGTCCATGAATAAGATACAGGTATGTCAGCAGAGGTAAAGCTTGGCATGAAGACCTGCTAGTGGTCTGAAAAAAGCACAATCTCACATGGCAAAAATATTTGAGAAATTAAAGTGTAACTGATATACTCCACAGCCTGGCTGGAGAAAGGCCTTAGAAAGCAGAAAATCAAGTTTGCCACAGAGATCTTCAGGTACTAACTGAATTAGGACCAGTTAAAATTTCTGTCTTAATAAGTCAAAAGGAGTTGAAGACCCAAAGAATAAAGCAATCTGATCACCCACCCCATAAATAATGGCTCCCTTTGAAGTACTAACCAGCCATCCAAGTATACCCACACTTTCTTAGGTAGGCTGCCATTATAACCAGTTGTGTGATAAAGACTTATGCTACTGTAAACGGACCAATGGGATCTAATAATGACCCGATGGCCATGTGAAAGTAGGGGAATATTTCAAGTGCCTGTGTATAAGTATTTAGTGCCATTTTATACTCCCTCAAGTATGACAAATGCCTCCATGGGTCTGGCAGATCCTGAAGGTATGGAGCTTACAGGAGATCTTTAACAACTGAAGACTAACCAGGGCATCTTGTGCCATTTAGAACACTAGACACATAGATAAATGAATCATATCCCAGTTTCCCTAAAGCTTAAACACTTCAGACACTTCCCCTGCTGTAGGAAAAAATTAATGAAGCAAATCAAACTTTTCCTATTTAAAAATAACTATTGAATCTTTTGTTGCTATGTGAAAGAAATTAAGTTTCCAGCACTTAAACTCTTGCCAATGTTCTTGTGTGCAGAGTCATTGGAAAGCAACAGGCTGAGGTTTACAACATAGGTGAGAAAATCTGGGTCACAGTACCAGAATTCCTGTTACAGTAATGGTTACAAACTGTAGCTATGCCTCAATGAACAGAAAGCAAGAGGTGAGTTTGCTGTCACCAGACCCGAATAGTGTGTTCTGTGTTGTCACAGACACAATGCATTTACAACTTTTCAGTCACAAAGTCACAAAGAACGAGTATTTTAGAAAATTAATTTCTCTCTTCCACCACACATAAAATATAAAGATTCTGGTAATGAAATAGTGGTCTGGGATATGAGATGTATTCTACCAGGAAAGAAATTGTAAGGAGGCTTCCTGAAGAACTGTGCAGTTATAGGACCAGGAGGCATATGCCTATTACTGCCTTCTAAATTAAGTTAAAATAGACAGAACAGTTTCAGTCTAAAAGTCAAATACAAAATGTAATGATAGTGTGATCTATAAATAATAATATGTAGCCTATATTATTTATATAAAATTCACACAAAATTATCACACTACCAACATTCTGTCACTTCAACAAGGATCAGACCTGCTGCTCCTACACAAATCAAAAAAGACTCACAATGTAATGAAGAACCAATAAAGACTGCAAGATCATCATGATATTACTATAATGTTTTTTAATAATATACTTTTTACTTCAATTATAACCACAGCCTATTCATTGTCACTGGGATAAGAAGGTAAGAAAAAGAAAACCTGAGGTTCTGCTTGGATTTGTAGAACTATGCAGGTCCAAAGCCACTGAAAGAGACTGGGACTCCTACAGTGCCCTCTTCCAAAGATCATTTTTTACATTACAACCTTATTCAAATGAGTCTGCTGGACTTATACTGAAAATGTAATATATTAATACAGTTATAGAAAAGATATTATATTATTACATAATTCCAATAAATTACAATGGAAACTGGTACTTCAGTTTTAAGTTTTAGATAAAAGCTATCATGTCTTGGTCAAATGAGATTTCATGGTTCCTTGCACACAATTATATTTGTGGGGGTTTAAAGTTTATTTATCTAAACAGATAAACATGCTTTCACCTAATAGAAATTGAAGTGAATATTAATGGAAATGGTGGTCGTGATAAACTGAAGAAATTTTTGTGTCACACTGTGAATTAGTTTTTCTGATTCTACCCCCCACTCTATAACCCTCTTACTGGGCTAACAGTCACATGACATTGAAAACCAATCTATTTTTCAAATGTAAGCATCTACCAGGAAATGATATAACCTGAGAAAGGGTTTACAATGTGAGTGTCATTGAAATTTCTTATCAGACTTTCTATAATTCCATGGCCAATACAGTCTCAAACATCTATTAATACAAAAGGCCAAGAGACACAGGAAAGAGGCAGATTGAAAATCCGTGACCTAAAAATGCCACAAAATAGTAAGATAGGAAGTTTTCTTTGAAAACTCCTCCCTTTTCTGCCTTCACTGTGTTCATACAAGTAGACACTTACCAATTTTAAAGAGTATTGACCAAACCCAGGGCATTTTCACACAAGAGGTATCACACTCACGAATAATTACTTTCCCACAGATTTCATCTTACTGGGACACAGAACTTCTGAGACATTTTTGAGCTCAATTAATCCCTGTGCTAAAAAGGCTTTGAATTTTCTTCTGTCACCAGGTTGTTTCAAAGAGGTCCAACAGTTAAGGGAAGGGAGGAGTGCAGGACAAGGCCTCAAGGACAAGAGTCCAAGTACTGTTAGCCTGATGAACAGAGACTTGTTAGAACTTGTAGGGCACAAGCCCTGGGAACAAAGGAGCAAGCTAACTGCAGACCCTTGAGCTGTTGCAGTTGAGATGGCAACCAGATGGACAAAGAGGAACAAACAGCCAGATAAGAGAACGGATAGTGCCGATAAGGAACTTTATTAATTAAGAAAGCCACGTAGGAAGAAACCCCCTAATCTTAGAATAGAAATTGTTGCTATGACAAGGTAAACTAATCAGTTCCTATTGCTTTAACGGTGTGCCTTAAATGTCAACCAATCAGTGTTTTTTATGTTTAAGATTTAACCAATCAGTGTGTAATATGTAGAAGATAGAAATGTATATAATTGTAAGAAAATCACTAATAAAGGGACAACTTGCTTGCATCAAGCTGCGTCCCGTCTCTTCATTCACTGCAGAGGAGTACTGCTTTTAGAGCTGCATTTCTTAAGACCTCAAGACTGTGGCAAAGTCTCACGTTCTGAAGTTGTACAGTTCCACGACTTAAAATTATCTGGAGTTTAGTATCATCCAAACCCAGGTGATCAAGACAGTTAGCACTACCAGTAAGAAATGACTGCATCAGCATGTGGCAATAGTTCACAGGTGCAAGAAATAATATTAAAATTAGGTGAGATTATCAACAGTACTTATTCTTTAGCTTTAAAACACTAGCTTTAGTCTCAGTTTCATTCCAACACACAAGAAAGGCGTTGCACAAAATCCTCCAGTATCTTCTTGGTATTCCCAGCAGTTTTACTGACTGATGTTGTAACATCCCTGTAAACAGCTATCTTCAGGCAACTTTGAGGCATTATTCTGTAAAAGGATTAGTCTTCCAAGTCAGCTTATATTGTGGTATCAATAGCAACTGGAATTGCATGTGCCATACTCACCAAAACATTTTCGCATTTATTTAGAAAAGCTAAATTTTAATGGGGCTAAGCAACCCACAATAAAATTCTACTAGTATGGGGAGATTTTATACACAATTCAAAAAAATTTTCTATATAAAAAGCTTCCAATTTGTAAATATAGCAAGCTTGATACCTCAGCTACACAAAGGTACTAAGACATCTATTCAAGCTTGAGAATCAGACTGTCAAGTGAAATTTAACATCAAGGCACTTTGAGTTGCAGCATTGTTCTTAGTTTTACTGTCTGGCATACATAAAAGCTACATGATAAACAATAAATAGATCAAGCTTCATTTGTAGTTTACTATATTTTTTTCTTGTCATATACATTAAGACTATATCCCTGCACAGTCTGATTTAAACAATACCCTCTATAATCCCAGTGCAGATGTGCATGTTTATTTCATTCTTAAAAAAAAACAAAAAAACCCCAAACCACAAAATTTTTCCCATATAGTATGGTATGTAAACTCATTTATTACATGAAAAACTCTTCAAATACTGTTCAATCCAGCCTCACAGTGGCCCTTAAAAACTCACTTAACTATTCATAACAATTTTGAATACAAACTCAAAAATGTAATGATTTAAAAAAGTGAAAAACTAAAAATTAAAATTCCCAAAATGTTCTTCAGAAAGTCTGTAGTCATCAAAGTTTTATCCTACAGTTCTGAGAAAAGAACAGTGCACAGGTGGAAGTATGGGTTTGAGGACCACTGCACATTAAATTATTCCCAATATATCACAATTACAGGAACATCTGTACTAAGTAACTTCATACCAAACCAATATGAAAACTCAAGAAGTGTTCAAAAGCTTTCTCATTTCCACAAGCAGCAGCAGCTAAGTCTAGGACTGCTGGCTAAAAATAGGGACTAAGAGTTAAATATGCTCCAGTAATTAACATCTTTCTGCAACAACCTCGAATTCCCAATTATTGCTGTTACAAAGTCTCATGATACTTACAGCCAGAATTGAAACAATCAATTATGATTTTTAGATCACTTTCATTTATTCAAAACAGTTCCACTCTTCTCAAAATCAAAGTGAGGCACAAAATAGCTTTCTCTTACCACAACAAACACACTCATTTCAACAGTGTGTGGAAAAAGTATGATAATGAGAGTGCAAAGACAGATTTGCAAAGCAAAGAACAGAAAAAACATTTAGAGCACAAGAGAGGAAGATGAGAAAGTACAAGGAAGAATGAGAAGGGATAAAATAACATTGCAAAAAAATATAGAGAAGGAGCAAAGATGAAGAGATAAAGGGAAAAGACATCATCTGCTTCTGGCTAAAAGTTCCCCTTTTTTACACCCTCCAAGTCCAAAAATTAAAGCGGAATTTGGAACTTCTATTTGTAAGTTTGGTTAAATGCTTGAGCAGTTTCTAGACTTTTTATGATAGTTAAGGTTTAATCTCAGTTTAGATTTCATCTCAGTTTAAGTATCTGAAGAGGCAGAATAAGCCATTCCATCAAGACAGCAAGCATTTATGAACCAACTGTCGAGCAACAGTATCCTTCCATAGGGTTGCATAATAAGTGAATTATAAAGAAAAGCAGGTAATTGTTAGTTACTTTGGGGCTGTAACCAAGAAAAGGGTACTACATGCTCTAGAAGTAGTAGTTACCACCTGTCATGGATTATAAACAAGGTATGGAAGAACAAGAATCTTAAGAGAGATTCAGCCTGTACAGAACTGTAATGGTTCACAAAGCACCTCCTTTTCCAGTGTTTCTCATATACTCTCTAGTTACACCAAATCATGTCTACTTACTCCTTAAAGTGACTCCATTCTCTCTGGAAAAAACATAGGACAAAGGGATCTTTGCCATTTCCCACACATGCAAACACACTCACATCTTTATTTTTGATTTTTCTTTATGTAGCTCTAGGATTCTTTACAGTTACTAAAATGTTTATCCAATATTTAAACCACATTTGGACTACAGCCCTAGCTCTAGATGTTAGTTAGAAGCCTCAGGTTTTCAAGACACAAAATTACTTGAGATCTTCGAAGAATGTTAACTGTACCTAGACTGGCAGGCTGGAAGATGAAAGTCTGTCATCCTCACCAGAAAGTCTGCCCTACTAATCTAAACACAACCTATGAACATTAAACTCTGTATCGCAGGATTTTTTCCCTTCTTCCCGGTGCAAAAGTAGGCAAAGGAGCTGAAAGCACCTTAAACCATCTGTTGATTTGCTTCAGTGATATTCTCAGACCAACAACTGGTAGTATACTTATACTGATAGTGAAAACCATGATGAAAAAGCATGTGTTGCTACCATTCAGGACTAAGTTACCCCCAGCTTTCTTGTCTGGCATTTTTCCAACCACAAACTGGAAAAAGCTTGTGGATATACTATCAAAGAGATGGATGATCCATGACAATTTGAAATTTTTTATATTTACTCTTCCCTGTGGTCCTCTAGGTACATGCCATAACCAATCAAGAATTCTACCTGATATTACAAACAGAAGAAGCGTACAGGCTCAGAATCAGGAGACTAAAACTTCCGCAGAGCAGGGTCTGATCTCATATAGGTCTTCCTCAAACATAGGAAAAATAAAGGTTTGCTTTTGCAAAGAGAAGCTAAGGAATTATAATTATCCAGAGAAAATCTTAGTAGAAAAATGAAAAAAGCCATACAAGTTACTAGACGGGGAACAATATCCCACAGACAGATGCCCAGAACAGAATTTATGAATACTTTGGCATCCAGAAGGGCCTTGAAGTATTCTAAGAACATTAATTTCATAGTGCTCACACAATTTTCTATGAGTAAATATAATTGCAATGGCCAAAATCAAAGCTAGAAATTTTGGTAGCTCATGGGCTGGTGGGGGTCTGGTACATCTGATATATAAATTAGAAATTACTAGCAGTTAAACAGTAGATATTTAGACTTCTACAAAAATATTTCAGTGTTTCCCTCCAAGTAACTTTCATCTCTGTAAATCACTAGACAGAAATAAAAAGCAATTTTAACAATCTATTTGCAAGAGATGACTAGAATGCCTCTTATCCTATGTATAAATAATAATAAATTCCTCATCCCGAGTCAAAAAGGCAAGACTACAGCATTACATGGCATATACAGAAACAGTCAAATTTATGGGAAAATCAGGGGTTGTTTTCATAATTTGAGTGGATATAGATGTCCTAGAGAACTTGCCTACACAGATTCTACACAGTGCTGCTATTCCACTGCAGGTCTGCCATGGGACAAACTGAAACCACAGCAATATACTTCGCTGCAAAGATAAATGGGATTTTTATCTGCAGACTGTACTTCTTTTTTTCCAGCAGTAAGTGCTTGGCAGCCACAAAGCAAGCCAAATCAGTAAATTCATGTGGCTCAAATTTAATTCTCCCTGTCCTTTCAGTTATTCTTCTGCTAGATCAATTCCTTTACCCCGTTTGCCCTAGAAGCACTACCCCTAACACAAAGGAAGAGAGGGAGAAGATGGAGGGAATGTAAAAAGACAGTAATGCTCCCTTTCTGTGACAGAAGAGACTATTATACAGTGGTCATTAAAATAATCTCAATTATATTCATAGTGACCAGAAATTTTTATTCAGAATTTCGAGTAATCGACTTTCCACAATCAACTTGAAGCCATTTTTTGTCTAAATCTATGCTCTAAGTTATTCTCACCTTATTAAGTAGTAACAGTAAGGAAAAATAAAAATGGTATTACAGTAAAATAGCTGTCCAGTCCATTTCAGGCCCCAGATGCTTTACCAAATATCTTCAAGTAACTGAATTTATATTAAACATGAACACCTCCTTATGCCTATCTAAAAGAACACAGCCAGATACTATTGTACTCTGACAAAAAGGGAAACAGTAACTAAATCCAAAATCCTCCAATTCAGATGAAGGATTCTGAAGGGTACACTAAGAATGGAAGAAGTAAATAGTTTAACACATAACTTCACTGTACACTGTTTTCCACTGTTTTCTTTAAATTTTTTTTTTGCTTTTATCAGCCAAATTGGGCTCAAATAAATCTACCCATCTATGTAGTTTCACACTTGCATCTGGAGAGGACAGCTGAATGGAAGTTGAAAATAAGATGACTGCTTTTGATCTCTGGGGAAGAAAGTTTTCTGGCCTCATAAATCTTTTGGGGGGGGGGGGGGGGCGGGGGGGAGGGAAAGGAAATCAGCAATCAGCAAAACTGTTACCTGGTAGAACCACACAGCACAAATACTTATAATGAAACTACAGTAAGGTCTACAATGTACTAACACATAACATATATTGATTTATTATATCCTAAAAAAACTGAATGCAATTCACAGTATTTTTAAATGTGTTCAACTGTCTATGTCTCCTTACTAATCATATTGCAGGAGAGCATGATAAAACTTCTAAATCCTCTATCAAAAGGCTGAGAACAGAAGAGAAATGTGTATTCAGGCTGATAGCTTCCTGTTAAATAGGTAAATTACTTAAAGTGATAAAAATGAAACAAGCTAAAGTACTTTAAAAAGATTCTGTACGTAAATCATTCATTTAATAATGAATCAACCTGAATACACCTTTCCCTTCTTCTGTTCGCCTTCTCAGTATAGGCTTCACAAGTTTTATTATACTCTCCTGCAATAAACCAGCAGAACTGATTCAGAGTACTCGTCACTGAGTTAACAGCTCTACAAAAGTTAAGGGTCTACAGTATTCCCTGTATGCTGTGCTTGAAGCTTTACCATTCACAATTACAGTTCACTCAATGCTCACTCCAACATGGGGAATGAAAAAATAAGTATTTAGAGCACTATCAGACACTGCTTAGACATCTTAAAGTAGCCATTAGGCACCAGATTCTATCACATATAACCATGACCTTCATGGAATACAGTAAGAATTTGGAACTGTAAGATGCTAAGAAAACACTACAAGCACAGGAAACATTTTAAAGGACTTAACAAAATATTAGAGATCACAGGACGGCTGAGGTCAGAAGGAACTTCAGTATTTTGTCAGAGCTAGCTAGCACAAAAATAAATATTTTCAATGTGTTTCTTCTCATAATTCCTTGAGAGCCAGGCTACTTCCCATGAGTCATGGTTTTCGGTATACACATACAAAGACTTGCTATTTTTCTTGTAAAAGTCCTTAATTTAGATTATTCGTTTCAGTCTTAATTTCTGCACCACCTGCCAGTCCCCCACTGCCCTCCCTCCATCAGTTATGTCGAATTCTGAGCACTTTAAATTGAGCAATACTTCAATAATTAATCCTAAAAGTGTAAGCTTGAGACAGGCTTCTCATAAATACTTGTTTATAAATAACTTTTTTCACGACTGAAGCCCTTGACCAGAGTTTATCAGTTTTTTCCAATCTTAACTGAACACCAAGAAAGTTTATTTCTGTAATGTAATTGTCTGAAACAAAGCTGAGCAGACCTGAGAATCACTGTTATTTTGCAAAACTACAGCTCTTAGCTCCATTTTGCTCTCTACAATAACCATAAAAACTTCTGACCAAGTCAGCTGTTTTTAGAAGACATCCTCCGAGACAGCACATGCATTTGTTGATGGATCTATATACCAGGACAGCTGAAGCAGTCGCTACCTCCTGCGATCCTCATCTCCTTGCAGAAACAGGGATGGCTGAACATCTTGAAAATCAGCTCCTGAACAGCTAGATTGCAACTCAATGCATTCATAGAAACCAATGGTAACTGTGTTTTAAACAACTTTATAAATTAGGCTGCAAGCTGTAATGGTTCAGCTGTTTGCAAACAACTTGGCAGTCCTGACAACTCCTGCAATAAGAGCAGGGCAAAACATTTAAGCTAGGATGCATTACAGTGTTAACTGCCATCAGATATGTTGCTTCCCAGAAAACTTGAAATTGTTCTTCCCTATTAGTCTTGAGCATGCATTTTCACTCCAGAATATGAGTGTATTAACAGGAACGAGACATGTTCAAGCTGAATACAGTTCATACGGAAAAAAGGTTATTCCAAAACTGCTATTCACATGTAACTACTTCAGAAACACCCTCTAAGTATTACAAGACAAGTAAGATAAACACAAGAACATTTTCTCACAGCATTCATGATGACAAAAACTATTCTTCAGAGAAGGTAGAGAAGGTAAAAATAGGAATATAAAACCACATATGCTTGGTTAATGGGTAATTTGATTAAAGGTCTGCAATAATTTTGAGCATATTGCTCAAAAAAGGATTTTTCTCCTTAACTGCCAAGTATTCCAAATTTTTCTTTGTGTTTCTAAATGCACAAAAAATCAGTTCAAAACATTACACTATTCCCTGTTGGGAATTAACTCAACTTGAACAAAAGCAGCATGTGCTTCTCAAAAAGGTAAATTTTAGTGAATAAAAATGCAAATATGCATTTTAGCAGCCTTGAATTTATTAATCTGATAGGTTTAATTTCCATTTTCCTGCATCAGCTTTATTTATAAAGTGTCGTGCCCTATAAATATGCTGTTATTTTCTATAGTCAAGCACCCTCTTAACAAATCTTCTCATTAATATGTAAATTTAAAGTCAATCGGTCTTCTCCCTGACAGCACCATGAATTCCTAGTGCACTGTATAATCGGCTTTGACTTGGCATCCACTATTTATCATCAAAGATGTCAGTTAGAAAAATTATGGAAAATGCATTGCAATTGATATGACTGCAATCTACTTTGTCAACACTTAATTGTTCCTCAAATCATACATTTACATATAAACAGCCTAAATACTGATCCATAATGATGCAAATAAACTAAATTAAAAATCTCTTCTAGTACACAAGATGCCCTGTTGTATGATGAGTTCATTTAAGAACCTATTGACAAAGGCATGCATTTCAACTAGCCCCAGAAAAAAAATCTGCTAATTTAATTGCTGAGTAGGTAGACAAACTAAATTTTGCACTGAAACTCATGAAAATGGAAACAAAGTGTTACTAATACTACACCACTGATGATCAATTTCAGGCTGACACAGGCAGTATCATTACACAAACCTTTTATACTCCTAGAGCAGAAGTCACAGCAACAACTGTCATTCATCTAGCTTCACTGAAAAAATGTACATTAAAGTCTTACAGAAACCGAATTCCATCAAGACCTCCAAACTCTCAGTCCAAGACAGGAGGTCATCCTCTTCTACTCTTCCTTTGTCCAAATACAGACTAAAACTGGCTTAAACCGATTGTGAAACTGTAGCTTTAGGAAAAGCAAATTATCAGTTTTGATACTTGCTAAAGGTCAGTGAGAAAAATGCAAGTTACTTCATTTCAATAAGCAACATGTAATAAACACTCTGCCTCAAGAACGTTAGGAAAACATATTAAGTGTCCCATTGTCTAAAAATACTTCCTTTATTTTAAGTAGTTTTCTTGAAAGATGTGTTCATACTTTCCTAACTTTCATCTGAAACGAAAAAGGGTGTTCCAGAACTCAACTGGTAGTGCGAAAATATGATTCTATTTCAGACATTTTTGCGATGTCTCTAGTTTTCTGATCATTATAACCCCTGCTTATTTAAGAAATGAACGTAATTGTAAACTAAATCAGGCTGAAATCAGCCATTTGTCCAAATACATCTCCTAATGATTATTTTCATGTAATAAATTATGGAGATATTAATACTCAACACCACTGTATTTCAGTCTGATTCCTAGGCAAAGGGAATTAAAAAACAGTGTTTGAAAGAATTCAGCGATTGCTGGTGTAATTCTGTATTCCAATGCTGAAAAACAGTAACCTTTAAAAAACTGTTATTTTAAAATAACAATTTTATTTTAAAATAACAATTTTTATTTTAAAATTAAAAAAATGCTTATTACAGACCACAATAATCTGCACTGAAATAATGGTGTCTGAACAGATGTGTTAAGACACATTAGCTGAGCTATACCAAAACTACTTCAAGCTAAATACAGATAAGTAAAATTAAAAAAAAAAAAAAAATAAATCAAAAGATGAAACTTTCTCTAAGGTTTTATATTAATTACAAGTAGGTACCCCAAACATCCTTTTATGGAATTGTAAAGTCCATCTCCAACTACTGCTGTAAAACACTATATATATATATGTGTGTGTGTATATATATGTATACACACGTATATAAATGAATACGTACATCTTTAAATATTAATTACAGTTTTACCATTATTTGAAACTAAGGGCAGTAACACCCCCAAACCTGTAAACAGCACAACCAACCAGAGCTGTGGAGCAATTTTATGCATTCCTTTCCAGAAATATTCTGTATTTTAATTAAAATTGTCATTCAGAGTTAAATACCTATTGAAACCTATGTTGATAGCATCAATTTCTTAAGCTGTCTTCTTTTTCGTTGTTATAAGTGATAGGATTTGTATTTTGAATATCCTTTTTTATAAATTTTAAGGGTATACTCATATTTATCCAGTATAAATGAAAATACCAGAACAATTTTTTATATTGCACATTTCAGAAACTTGTATTTGATTCTCCACACAGTCCCTCAGCAGATTAACCAAGCCTGAACAAGTAATACTATATTCACCATGCTGTGATACTGGTATTCATATCTACAAAGAAAGTAGATTCTACTCAGTTTCAGGACAGAATGGCAAACCTTCCTATCTCTGACTCGCATAAAATCTCCTTGTGCAAAGAACCATGTTGCACAAAGACCCACAAAAACAGGACTCTCTCTCCTGCCCACAGAATGTGCCCATGGTAAATCTGAACAGGTTATAGCCTGGAAGGAGAATTCTCATGCTCTGAAGAAAGGTGGTTGACTTCTCTTAGTGAAGCCTTAGAGAGCTAAGAGTTAGGCATTTGATTTCTATTTTCATTAAAGTCTGCATAAAAATGCATCTTAAAAGACTATATATACCCAACATTAAAAATAAATCAAAATGCAAGCACACAATAGTGATTTTAAAAGTTACAAACTTACCTTCCATGGGCTAACAAACTGTGTACGTGCATATCGAGTTAACATGTGGATAATAACAACTTGACCCCACTCTTCCACATCAACCAGTAAGTTACACAGCTTTCGGTAGTTCTTGTGAATCAGATCTATTCTATCTGGACATACTTCTTCGAATGCCATCACAACGCTCCCAGCTACCAGCTAGAGAATAAAACATATACCAAAAGGTCAGTGTTCCTTCTATGGTTTGTCCACAAGTGAAAATCAGAATTAATACTAGCAATTCTCAGCAATTTCAAGTTGTTTCTATTCAGTGAAAACAACCAACAACAACAAATAACCTAAGTCCACAGAAATGGTACCTTGTATAAAATAGAATTGGGGTAAGTTTATTAGAATGGAGAAAACATTTGCTGTTTCTATTACACACATAAATCTTAGCTTCCAGCCTTGAAGACACAGTGCAATGTAAGCATAATTTTTTTTTCTTACAGTTATAGTTTCCAAATAAATTATCAGAGAACTTGCAATTAACTCAGAAACAACAGGAAACAACAAAAAGTATAATACAGCGATATGCTTGTCAAGGTCTATTGGGACTCTCCTGCCAACACTGGTGTGATCAAACTAAAGGGGAGCTGGGATAAGTTTCCCATCACTATTGGGATCCACACTTCTCTCTTGATATGGCCAAATTAACTGCCATATGAAATTTTGTATTTAGAGTTTCATGAATAGACTTTGCAAAAAAAAGGATAAAAATCAGCAATGTAATACGTATATATACATCAGTATTTTTCCTCAAAGAACACTAGCAGAACCTATGCATGCTGTTCAGCACTTCCCTACCAGTTCCAAAATTACAGGAACAGATCACTTATACCTTATGTCCTCACAAAATTTTTTGCCTCCGTAAGTAGTAAATCTTCATATACACACAAAGGTCCTCATACTGATTATAAAACTAGCTTCCCCCCCCCCCCCCCCCCGAGAAACCTAAACAGATTCTGAACATTCTAACACCTAAAGACTTATTAAAACCTTCTGATAAGGTATTTTCTTTTAAATAGAAAGGAAATATATATTGTGGTTCCTGTTAAAATTCTGGCAGCAGTCTACTGTAACTGTGGGAAAGCCTGAAACACTGATCATGCCTTATAAGGACATGCATTGTGTGCCTGGAATTACTGTTCTTTCTCTCCTAATTGCGTTAATTAAGATTTGTTTTGTGTCAGAGTACATGTTAAGTCAAATAACGAAAGTGATGAGACTTTATATGAAACAGCTGATATGTATGCAGTTAGCATGCATGCAGTATAGCCTTCTGGCAGCAAATTAATGTCATATTCTATCTGAGCACTGGGGATCTGCATTTCAACCTCTAAAATTTCCCCAATGACTTAAAGTAAGCAATTAAATAGAACTGCAGTTTATTGAAATGGTACTTTTTGAGAAATATTAAATACAATGATATTCATATGTTACATTTTTCTTCCTGTATTTGGCTGACATTTGGTTTATTAGTATGCGTCCAACATTACAATTGGGCTCAGAATATAGTCTTGCTATTATGCTAAACAAGTTTCAGGCTCTGTGGGGATTTTATGAATTACCAATAAGAATAAACGTGAAGTTGCATTTATTGTCTCCAGGCCTGTCCACATACTGGTACCTGCTGGTCCCAGCAAGTATACAACTCATTCCAGGGAGCAAAATTTGATTATTTGATAGAGCTAAATAAAACACACTTTATATCTAAAATAATTTGCTGGGGTTTACCGTATCACAATAACAATACCTTTTTTTTTTTATGTTGTACTAAACTTCCTTCTAAATAACGTGCTGCAGCAAGCTATTCTGTAATTAAAAACTGCTGCAAGTTAATGCTTAGGTGTGGGTTCAAAGCTCAGCAGAAGACAGTGGTTAACACCAGGCAAATAAACTACCAGTCCTGAGCAGGTATTCAATTAGGCCAGATAAACTGTGGATGGAAGAGAGGAAGGGTGGGAAGAGTTAGAACTTGATCACAGCAAAGCAATTTTATCAGGACACAAATCTCTGAAATACAGTTAAGGTCAGCTTGTAGAGGACAGTGTGACAGACCTGAAGTTTTTAGAAGAAAGGAATGACACTTTCAGACCACAGTGACTTTTTTTTTTGTCACCATCCCATAGACTTTATTACAGATATTCTACTCCTCCACACTACAAGACAGTACACAGTCTCTTGACAGGTTTGACATACAAGGGGAGGAAAGGAGGGGGACAGAGAGACTGACACACAGATCAATTTATGAGTATAAGCACAGTCACAGCCTAGTATTTAAAAATACCAGTTTAGGTTCACAGGTGAAGGACAACACAGATCTTGGTTTCCAACTGTATTTATGGAGTGGATACCCTTGCCTTTTACTGCCACTAATACTGCACACACATTTTGCTGTCTCTCTCTTTTACTTGGATATGATACAGTTTGAAAGCTGACAAAATAATACATATAGCACTAGTTTAGGTCTTTAAAAACTGAGCACATATCTTATGAACAGTGCTGGCTTTTTAAAAGTTCAGTTACTGTGAGGAAAACACAACAATTTGATACAAAGAAATAGTCATACTGAAATACAAGAATTCTAAATAATTACTTATTTCAATTCACATCAGTGACCTACTCAAGTTTACAATGAGAATACTGTCACTTGTGAATGCTTAAAAGATATTTCTAAAAATTTGAACATACACTATGAAATGCAAGCTGGATGACTGTGGGTGACAAGTGGAAACACTGGATGAACAAGCATTTTATTCCTGTAGTGAGTCCCTAGATTTACAAGTTGATATAGGAATTGCCATACATCATGACACTAAAGACCATGCCCCATTATTGCATTTTCCCAAATTAGGCTTTTCATTTGAAAGGCAGAAGGGGGCAGGGTGAGAATGTAAGACTGTTTGAAAATGCACGGGTAACAAGAGAATTTATCTGAGGAAGTTTCCTAATGCTTTCTTAATAAGGTATTATTTCCTAGTTGACACTGTTTCCCCTATAGTAGATCCTATAATACATCTAAACATCAAAGGAACAGCTAATAATATTTGTTTATTAAATGCTCAACATTCCATAAAAATATTTAGAATTAAACAAAATGATCCAATCAGAATATAAAACAAAAAAATATCGGTTTCCAAAAAACAGTCAGTTAATTTCCATCTCACTGTGTCAATAGTAGCTTTTTGTATAAGGAGAAAATATAAATCACTCCAACAAAACTAGCAATGAGCTCATCAAATTCAAATGCCGCTTTCCATTTATGTATTTTTTATATTAAAGCAATAAACATGGTTCATTTGTCTCCCACTGGCTGCCACGTTTTTCTCTGCTGTTGCTATGAACTTCAGCCATTAGCTGTGCTCCAAGGTAAACTATATGAACCATCAACAAAAGTGACACCCAATCTATGGAGTTCATATTTTCTCCAGATTATCTATGCTAGTTGACAAGCTGGTAATGAAAAAAATCACACTAAGCAAATGGTTCCTCTAATAACAATAAATTTTCTATAAAATTATGAAGGGTACAAAATGTTTCCTTGCATCTATTTTGTCATGAATTCTAATTAACGCTGCAAAAACCTGAGAGTGCTGGGTCATCACAAGAAGTGTATCAAGGTTTGATTGATAATACAGTGCAAGTTGGCCTATGCTGCCAAGATTCCTCTCCTTTAAATTAATGGCCACCCCACCTGCCCTAATCATACAGCCCAAATGATATTCCTGTTCTTATTTCAATTTTCTGGAGGCAAGGAAACTGGAAAAGATCAGTCATTTATCTTCTAATAGCTGGATAATAGATCTATCACAATAAAACATCTGCACAAACTCAGTAATTTTTTTCCACAAAAGTGAAGCTTTTTACCAACATTAAATCAATAAGTTAAGAAAACATTGTCTTATTCACACATTTGGGTTCTAAACTAAAATATTAACAGAAGCCTATTGTTGAAAAGTAGCAAGCCCAGCTTTCTTTCCCCATCGTACCCAATTACACTTAGATTAAAAGATCATGATCCTCATTGCAAAGCCATCACCAATTCTTAAGATCATTTTTTAATCAAAGAGGTCTCACTTTACAAGAATCTGTACTTCATCTAATAACCATGCAGTCAGCAAAAGAAATCTCAGTACTCACGCATTTGTATAAAGTCTTTTTATCCTCAAAATAAAACAGATATGAAGTTGCATCTGTTATACTTCAGAGTAAATAATTGCACCAGAACAGAATAACGAGTTATTAAAATATCAGAAGCAGTTTAATGTGATTAAAATAAATAATATTTTTTCCTTTAATGAGAATAATCAAAGGCTAAAGAAAAAATTAGCCTTTAGCAAAGAGTTTAAGTCTTAACTAGTAATAAATAGATTCCATTCAATAAGCTAATTTATTGTCACTCTTCACCCAAAACTTGTATCTACCCCTTCCTATATGACTTCACAACAGAGGTTTCTGGGAACACAACAGCAGGAGTACATACGGGGGCATCAACGAGCATCTGCAAGTCTGGCCAACATGTTTTGAAATTTCCCTCTAACGTTCTTCTGTCTTAGATTCTGAGTTCAATAGCAGTGCTGCACCCTGTATACTACCTGGTCCCAGAAAGGGAACTGTAATAGCAACTGCTATATAGCACAAAATATATGTGGCCACTTACTAACCCAGTTCTCTGGATGGGGCTGAATAAAACTCATTTTATCATGCATCACATGCATTTATTTCCACACAAACATCATAAACCTTCCTTATGACAGAGGTATCTGGCCAAACAAAATAAAACCAGATAAACGTTAAAGACTGAAACCTGCAATAAATTTGGACATTTTTAGTATGTCCAGCACCCATAAAACTCCATCCCAGCTAGAAGTCAATCATCTGCCTTCTCTTTTTAGATGCAATTTTAGATACACTTTGTGATACTTTAGTGTAGACTGAAGAATGCAAGTCCCAAGTTCTTTTCACTCCACAGGTTTGGACACTGGACATTATTCCTTTTCAATATCAACATGGATTTTGTTTCTTTTTAACCATTGTAACTCAGGTATCATTAATGAACTTTATTTTTATTGTTTACACCGAGAATTGTAAAATACACAGGGCACACAATGCAGTTCTAGAGTCCTTCACAGTATGCCAAAAGCAACACAAGCAACAAATCCTGCCTCGAACTCTATGCCCCAAAGCTAGATCATCAGGCTCATTAAGTGAATGGAAAAAATAGAATTAAGAGTGAAGTGATAGAGAATCAACCAAAAAAGAAAAAGGAAACTAGTTTCCTCTAAAACACCCAATTATACCTTCACACATGACTACATGACTAGCTGTATTACTTTCTGAGAAAATCATTTTAGCATAAAATACACACATGCTCTAATCTTCATTTCTACATAAAATCATGTCAGCTGCTTAATTATCTAGAATTACTAGCAAAATAGAATGAGCAGGCATTCATGTTCTTGTATCTGCTTTTCAAAGTCTGAGGTACTTTCTTCTGTAAAGCAAGGGTAAAAACATAACCAGAAGTTTCTTAAGTCTCTATAATAAAAATACTTGTAAACATCTTACCTGTTTAAGCATTGAATACACTGGCACAAAATCAGAGCTTTGTTGATACATTCTAATTCCCAGTTAGCTACCCTTGAGGGTACGTTAATGATGGTTTGCACCTGATAATTTTGCATCTTAGATTAACTGAGGGCTTGGCTTTTAATTGAATCTTCATGTTAAGTCACTTAAGGACTACAGCGATCTTTCATTTATCTCACCAGAAATTTTAATGAAGTGCTGGGTTAAGGTTAGATCTCATCTTATTTTAAGTTTTGCTTACCACAGCTTATATTAAAATTTACTACTGATTGAGACCTAAAAAATGAACACATTTTATACAGTCTGATAAAATGGCTTAATTTTACTGCAGCAAAAATCCCATCCAGTTTTTTGCTATTTCAAATATAAAATGACTTGGACTAACTTAAATACATTGAGCCTTTTCTGTGCAATACAAACTGCATTAATAATCCACAATAGCATGTTCTCTCTGAAAAAAAAAATCTGGTTTATGTAAATTTAGAGGCATCTGCACTTAGTAGCTATTCTGTCTCACTTTAATGAAGAGATTATGTCAGTAAATTTCAAAAACCCCGCATGGTATAAATGGTTATAGAAGATAATTATGAGTACAAGTTTAGATTTTATTAAAGCAAAGTCTCAAACATCACTTGAACAACATTCAACTGTTATATACATCATTAATGTTAATAATTATACTCTACTTTCAAACACGTCTAAAACAAATGGAATAAGAACAAAAAACCAAAAAAAAAAATCACAAGGTGGATTTTCCCACATCCAGTTATTACCTACAATGCATTATGGCTTGTCTGAGGATTATCAGGCATTAGGTACACAGAATTGCCAGAAGTAACTTGAAAATTCCATCAAAAGAAAAAAAGGAGAACCACTGATGTTCAACAATTCCCAAAGTCACCAAGATGCTCCCACTCTGGTAAAGATCTTATTTAATGAAGACACCATCACTTTCCCAACAAATTGATGTGCTGATGTTAGCTTAAAACTATCAGGAGATGACAACCAGTATTGATACAAGGGAACAGCTTCTGTGCATTTAAATCGGAGGAATCTAAAGGTTAGTGTCAAATAAACACTTGAGGTCTGAGTTCCACATTATCACCCTAGAAATTTCAGGTTATCTGACTGTCAAACAAGCAATGGGAGCTGCAAAAAAACTGAGAAATACCATTAATCAAACACACGCACTTCATAAAGTTATGACAGAACGCTGCTATGTCCAAGTTTTAGAACATTTCTAGAATTCCTGTGGCAACAAACCCGACTTCACTTTCTTCACAAAGACTGCAAAATACTTCCTAAAAACTTCTGTCTTTATGCATGTAGGAACTTTTTCTTTTATGCTAAGTGTATTAAATTAAGCTTCCCTTACAGAACACAAAAAGGTGTTTCAAATTAATAAAAGTTTCCCAAGAGGAGTTTAAATAAGACTTAAAAAGTAGTCAACCTAATGCTTTATAGGCTACATATGTACACACCTGTACCTAAGGGCCACCACTCACAAGCCTGCATCTCCTCCCATTTTAAAAGCTAAAAGTAGCTATACACAGCAGTCTATTTCTCCCACTGCGAGAAAATTGCTGTGTTCTCCAATTAGAAGCAAAGAATAAATTTATTCAGATTGGAGTTACCTGCTAATAAAACACTTCTGTGCTACGTGCCGTCTGTCACTAAGTGTGGAGGCTTTCTGGAAACATTCAGTGGAACACAACAATAGGTAACTACTTAAGGTGAAGCTTTTCTGTGCTAGAAGCTTTTCTGTCCTCCCAAAGCTATTAAGGATTAAAGAGAGATCAATCCACTTTAGATCACAAACAGCTGTGGAGTCTGGGGTGAAAGAGCAGGTATCAATTCTCAGGTTTGATTTAGAGAGTCCTGAAGAGAGCTCTGTACGATTCCTTTTCAGAATAATAATTCTTCATGTTGCTTCCTGAAAAAAATAAAACTTCTCAAGCTGGGATGTCTCAACTCAGGCTGGAATCAGGTCTTGCTAGGGAACAGACCAAGAGGAATCAGAGGGAGGAAAAAGTTGCAGTTAACCATATTATGTCTCCAAAGAGGCCCAAGAAGACCCAGTTCTAGACCATCATTCTTAGCTTCTAATGTGCTAACAAAACAGCATAACTTTGACCATTGCTTCAGCTGATATCTTCATAAATACAATGTCCATTATTCAGAGTCACAGACGCACTGCAATTGCGGCACATACTAAGCAATGAGCATTAATCCTCCTATAAGTAACTCCAAATGCCAGGATCAGTGTGCTGGGGAAAAAGAAGGTCCAAACTTACTCTGTACTTTCTTCCTTTAACATTTTCTTAAAAGTAAGTTGTAAATGACTAGTTGTTGGATAACCTGCCATTTACCATAAGCAATAAGGACTCAGAAACAGAGTGAGAACTCCAGTATTTTATTTTCCTGACATGAGCAATAAAAAGAAACAGAGATGGCTTCTCATGCCTCTATGCCTCCACAGGTATAAAGAATCTAATCTCACATTCACAGACTACATGCACACCAAGAGCATGAACCACGAAAAGAAAATACACAAAAAAACAGTGGGGAGGGGCAACTCCACAGAAGCACAAAGGCCTCTGACAAATGAGTACAGGTTAAGCCTGGATGCAGTCAGGGAACTAACTGACTGATTTACTGTCTGCTGAGGTATTAAGCCCTGACTTCTCCTTCAGTAACCCTTCAGTGGAAGTTCCAAGATGTGTTTTAGAGAACAGTACCATTTATGTCCTGAACACCTGGGCTGTATTAGAACAACAGACAACACACTCCTGTGTGTTACAAAAACACTTGGCAAACAGGAGAGGAAGCAACACAGTATTTGGTACCTAGAAATACTTCCATTTACTCAAAAAGATTACATTCCCTAAAGTAGTAATCTGAAAAAGAATAATACAAGAGTGTTTTAAGTTACAAAACTCTGTTTTGTATTTTAATTCTGTCTTTCACTCTTTGCTTCATTACCCTTCTGGCTTAGACTTGGGAAACTTATTTGTAGGGTACAGGAATAAAAATAAGGTGCGTGACCATTGTGAGACACCCAGGAGTTCATACAGAAAATTCGTATCTATATAGGGGAGCCAAAATACAAGTGTTAAATTTACAGAAATTGTCCAAGGACATTGGTTTTATTTAACAGATTGCAAGTGAGGATATTTGCAAGAACAAACAAGTGCACAGCAATTATCATTGTTTAACACATGTACACACTACAGGGCAGGCTGACACCAACAGGCATACTGTGCATCATACAGAAGTAACTTACTCTTACAGTACCGCAAACGAATTGGTGTACCTAGCTGACTTCCCAATGTAAAAGTATTTATACATAGATAACTGTACAGCAATTCATGTATTTGTATAACTTTATCAAAATTAAGTTTAAAGAAGCATACATAAACCATGCTAACAAAACCAGATTAAGAATACCCATGATGCAAGTAAAAATAGAAGCCATTAAAGGAGATGGTCACTATTACAGTCATAGCATAAAGCACAAATACACAATGATAATTCCATCTAAAAACATAAAATCACATCAGAAATGGTCAGGAAAGTGTATGATGTACTGCTGAATGACAGCCTCAGGAGTAAACTCTAAAAATTATATACATATGTAATAGCATATTGTTTCTTACCGTACTTCTATCCTTCAACAGCTTTTCTATCACTTCAATTAACATGTCCTTTTGCTCTGGATCAAGACTAAAAGGAAAAATAAAAATTATTTTTACTCGTTTGGTCAGACATATCCAAAATCAAAAGAAGTTAGGTTTGTTGACCTTTAGACGCAAGCTGGGAACCAAGTACATTGACAAAACCACTTCTAGAAAAAATCAAGTATTCCAAAGAACTGCTTATAAAAGAACTTGACTGAAAGTAAAATTAATAATGGAACACAGAACTGAATTGAATGAGTATAAAATTAAATAATAAAGATTATCTTTATATTATACCACTTATGTGTGTTCCATAAGAATATTAATACCTAAACTCATAAAAATTTTACAATTTAAGAAACATTAAAACAGGCCAGCCCATTAGGGAGAATTTGACTGAGCTTCAGATGTTAAATCACAAGGATCTCATGCTTTTGTAGAAAGGAATTTCAGCATGAATGAATTCAGCAGCGAATGAACATTAGGCCAAAGCAGAACTAATCATACCTTTATTATCTAATTATCAATATAATGCTTCAAGTAAAACACTTTGTTAACTTCACTAATTTTAGTCAGAAGTATGGGAACTCAAAAACTTGGACACTGTATTCAAGTGTACCTACACAAAGTTGGTGTGCAAGCTGATGAAAAAGACTACTTGAAGTCCTATATAAATAGGGAAAACAAAGGAAAAACAAATGGTTGCAAACAAAAATCTTTGTCTCGTAATTTTCACATTCAAAAAAGCAGAGAAAAAATTACCAGAAGGTACGCATTATTGTAAAACTTGCTTCTTAGGTAAGTAAAGGACCAATTTTTCATTCCAGCTGCTTCTCCATCATGGATCTAAGAGGCATGGAATAATTCAGAGCCAAGGCAGAAGAAAATACAGAAGTGTAGTATAGTAGGTGCAAAGATCCATACAGATGTGTAGCCCTATGCATTTGAAAAGCCACTTCAGTGTGGATACAATTACAGGTAAGGAAGCATTTGGCCATTAATAAGTTTCAGTTTTAATGCTGAGTGATGAACTGCCCTAATGCACAGTGTATCCTTTCCAGCTATAGATTCACAAAGTGAGTATCTATCTGCACACCACGTCACTAAGGCTCTAATTCCTAGCAATACTAGAACATACTAAATGGATATCAAGACTTCATTAGAAGCCACCAGCAGCAGCAAAGCAACATCAGTGTTCCAAAAGTACTTCCACAATCACATTTTGTTTCAACTTCTATTTTTGTCAAAATAGATTTACTGGATCTTCTGCTAAGGACCAAAACCTTCACAGGAAAAGCAAAAAGTCTTTCTAATAGGACTTATTTCAAATTAAATTTTATACCAGTTTTGAAAAAGAGAGAAAGTAGTGAGTATTTATTACTCAGAAACTTTGAAAAATGCCAATTTTGTTATATGATCAAGAAAATCTTCAGTAAGGCTTTTGATTCCTCCCACTCCTCTTTTCTGATGTTTTAGATAAGGAAGGCAGCATTCTTGGAGAGAAAATAAATGAACAGGCTAAAGAGCTCAGAGTGATAAGCTCCCACTATGGTATCTACTAGTAATAGTATGGAATCTGTTAATACTACTGATGGGACTTAAAAAGCCCTTTTCCAAATCTTGTTGCAAGCGGGTGCAAGTACATGGCAGCATCTTCTACTGTTAGACAGAAGATACTAATAGCTTTGAAATGCACTCTATGTGAAATAAGCAAGAGGTCTGACACTTTCAATGATAAAATTTCTCCAATATACCTGGTTGATTGTATCGTCCATACTATGCCTGAAATCTTTTGTTTGATATGTAAGCTTCCTGCTCTTAGAATTGATGAACCACTAATGAACAAGTTCTTTAGGTCAGACATCCATTCAAACACCATGACACTAAATGCAAGGAAGACTGGAGTACTGAACCTGCATTCAGAAGTCTGACTGGAGCACTAACTGAACTACAGGACTATCAAACAGGTAAGGAAGTCATGGAAACCAGAAAGTAAATAGAGTATACAGGCACTATCAGAATAAACTGTTATTTCTTCTTACTCAAATGCTTGCAGAAGACTGAGTAATTAGATGTTGACTGATCTTCACATCAAAAACCCATCTCCTCCAGAATTCTGGTTTTCATCAACTTCAGAGTGAGTCTTCTGAAATTACCTGCTCATTAAATAGGCCAAAACCCAGCCCTGCCACCAGTACATGATCTGTATCAGTGAGTTGCAAAGCTACAAGTTGTGACCCTTGTCGAAATATCTGCTGAGACTGCCTGTTACAGACTTTTTATTTGAAGGCATGCCAACTGGGCCTGCCTGTGGACAGGTTCATTTGATAGCCCCTTCACCAGTTACCAGTGCTGCTGCTACTTCAAGTGATTCAGAAAACTATACTCTCTCCCTGTATCCTGAGGTAAACCAGTGCTATCAGATAGGGCATTTGTACAAGTATATTATGAAAACTCGACAATAAAAGTTTTCTGCTTTCTACACGCAGTTCCCAAATCCTGCTACCATGGACAGAACTGTTAGTTACAACCTCACAAGAAACCATGAAGCTTATTCTAGTTCAGGTAAGGCGGAATTTGCAGCTACAGCAGTTTGAAAACTTGCATTATGACAACTAGGATGTCTGCATGAAGCAAAAACTTGTGAAGAACGTACAGGCCCTCTAAACACAGAGCTGCAGTTTCATTAGTTTTCCTTTGCTATGTGAGCTAGATGTCCATTTTACCACCAGTCAGGAATTCATAGAAGCTAGAAGGGAGCGAGGCCAGCTACTCCAGATTAAGCTGCTGTACTTTTCACCGTGAAAAAATACTTTTTTATTGTATTTGCAAGGATGACTTCAAAATCTTGCCACTAATATCATATAAGCACAGGATACCATATGAACTAGAGATAAAAGCCGTAAGTTTTATTTATAGATGCAATCATATCTGGAGATTGGAAGAAAGACAGAGAAAAGGTCTCTCAATAATCAAGCTAGGTTTCAGCATGTTCCAGTTTTACACCAATCACTAATAAGCTCTTTAATCAGAACTAGTAAAATAAATTTTGCCTGTCATGAAGAGATGAAATAGAAGCATCAATTTAAGTTAAAATTCCATGGAATAGCCTGCTGTTCGGATACTGCTGTGCCTTGCTGACACTTAACAGACCACTACTGACGAACTCCTCCAAATAGTTTTCATACTATCAAGAAGTCAAAGGACATTCTGTGTATGGAGAAAAAATTCAGGCCAAAAAAAATCTGTTGCGTGCTAGAACCAGATGCTAACAAAACCCAAACTATTCAAATAGCTGAAGAAAATTTAATGGATTAAAATCCATTCCCTCTTGTTGGGTTACATGATAAAAGGTGGTCTGCACACAGGGGGGAACCTCCAATAACATCTTGACCCAGCTACTCCCAGGGCCATCACATGAGAGCACTCAGCTCATCTGAAAAAAACCACCACAACGAAGGAGTCCTTGCTCAGGTTCTTGGAACGCTGACACAAAAAAGCCTGCCCTGAGATAAACTATAATGACTGAGAGAGGCTCTCCCAACCACCTTTCAGATTTAGGGGTGTTACTAGCTACAGGGCTATGAGACTTACTATGCAATGCCAAAAAGAACATTTTGGAATTGTACAAGACTTACTATGGGAGAAATGAAAGACAGGGCAAGGGAGGGAACCAGATGATTTTGGGATAAACAAGCACAGGAAAATAGAGGGATAGGTGCATAAAAGGAGCTGGTCGTACGTAAATGCTTTGCTGTTTGGCCTGCTTCTTTGACCATACTCTGCACCTGATGACTACCGCCTGTTCTGTTCTCATTAAATTCTGTTTTCCTGGGTGAAGCAGTCTCTGCTCTGTGTGCATGTGTGATACGGAGGTCTAAGCTCCAGCAACTGGTCAGGCCATGGGTTACAGGGACCCATATAACTGCAGTACCAGCAAGTGGAGCAAGCAGGTATGTCCGCGTGTGATTGCTAGAGAGTATCAAGCTAGACCAGGTGGTTTGGGAAGCCAGCTACCAAAGTGGGGACACGTGCGTGTGTGGCTCTTGAGTGAGACCACTGGAGACTCTGGTACCAGAAGGATCCAGACACCCACATCAACTACTGCATGGACTGTAAGGTCTGGAGGTTAACTGAGATACCCATTTGTGCATCTCAGTCTCTCTGTTTCTCTTCCCTCATTCTTTCTACCCAGTGGGAGACAACTGGAGACAAGGGGATATATGTGCCAGTTACTGCATAGTCTTGAGTGTCTAATCCAGCTACTGTGAGATTCATAGTGTTTGAGTGAAAGGGTGGGGCCCTCTATATATCTGACTGAAGGCATCTGTAACAGCAAGTGCAGTGGGGTTGCAAGCATTGTGTGCTTGTAGGTGCCAGTGCCAGCAACTGGAGATCCAAGATCAGTTACTAGAAAGACTGAGCATCTAGGATCATTACTGGGGGATCCGTTTTGTACCTATACAGGTCCACTAATGGGCCTTATCAGCCAGAGCATGCAATACGATAAGGCTGCTGGTGTTTATTTTGTCTGCATGAATGCTTTTTTCTGTCTGTGCTGATCTGTATAGCTGGCTGCGTGCATGTGTGTTGTATGTGTGTATGTGCCCATTAGAAATACATGTTCAGCCCCACTACCGGTTGGTCTGAGGGAGCACAGAACTGCAGCAGCCTCAGGCTACCTGATTCAGAATGCGTAACACCTCTCACCTTCCTCTTCTTGGCACAGGCAAAATAAACAGGAAGTAGTAGAATAAATTACTGTTTTGGAAAGGTGCAGGTTCTGTTGTCCCCACCTGTGTAAACCAGTACCCACCACTTCCTAAGAACATTTCCATGGCACCAATTTCTGACGAGGGAACAGGAAGATTTGGATCTGCACAGATAAAACTTCGACAAGTTCCTATTCGTCATCTGTACAGCATACTACTGCAAATGCCTTCAGGATGAAGATACAGATGCAAAACCCAGAAATCTCAAAATAGTTGCTACATAGATGACAATAAGTAGTATATTAAAAGCAAAACATAGTGTATCAGTTACTTTTTATCTCTCTTCATAGTTATGCTGTTACTGTAGCAAGCAACTTGCCTGAATTCCACCCAAATCAGCTGAGTATGGGAGTGTCTGCACACAATTTACACTTTTTAAGAAACTGATCAGATGTATCTGAGACATGCCAACCCCTCCAGTAGTCTTAACAAACATAGTCCACAACTACCTTAAAATTGCTTTTCAGTATTTGTCAGAATCACTTACCTGTACAGTTTTTGGATTGCATGGGCTGCATTCTTCCTTACATAAGGAGATAAATCAGAAGAGGCTTCCTTAATAGCAAGCATCATAATGGGAACAATAATTGGGACACGGATACTGGATAAAACTCTTAAAGCACTTGCACGGATTAGCTGATTAGGATCCTAAAGAATGGGAGGGGAGAAATAAAGTAAGATTGTGCAGAGCTGCATCATTAAATTCCCTGCAGAGGCTACACTAATTAGTGGCCGCACATTAAAATACATACATGTGACTATTAGTCAGGCTTGCCATCTAAGGCCACACTAATAAAAAAATCTGCCAAACTTCACACAAACTTTAAACCAACCCCAAAAAGGTAAAAGAAAGTAAGAAAGAAAACACTGAAACATGAAAATCTGGCAAAGGAAAACATTAATGTAATTCACTTTCCCAAGCAAGATATGGGAATGATGGATAAAAATAGACTAGTATTTTACTTAATGATCTGAAACATTTTCTGTAATCCAAGTGGAATTCAGTTAGTCTGAAAAATACACCTAGTTCAGTGTTATTATTTTTCATATGTAATCTTTTATGTTTATATTATTATAGATAATATACAATTTTATGTTTCTGAATTAATATATGTATTTATATATTGAATATAAGAACTGTGACATGAAAACGTGGTTCTCAGTTGCGACACTCCCACTCAAGTTCTTGACATCTCCATTTTACACTTTACTGCAATATATAAACTGAAGCCTTGTAACAATTTAGTTTTCTTGAGAGTACATCAAAACATTAAACTAAATGTAAACTTTCTTGTACTTCCTACTCTCCCTTCTGTCATCCCAGTCCCTGCTCCCCTTTTATAATGCTAGGGTTAGCTTAGGCACCCAATAGTAGCACAAAACATCTGTGCCTGGGGGAACTGTTTTGTAAACTTCACCTGTCAATCATGGGCTCAGGACACACGGGAAAAATGTTGCTAAATGCTCTGAAGTCTAGCAAACTGGAATTGCAGCAGCATTAATTCAGTGTACTATCTGCTAAAAGAGCACTTCCCAAAGAACATTTCTCCCAAGGACTGAGAGTTGCCAACATGGGGTTTCAGACTGGTATTACTTAATGATCAGTTCACCTAAGCTCTCAAAATTCCTACCTCTTAGCAACTGCTGAGTAGTATCTGGATGGTGAAAGCACTTAGTCTGACAAGTTCCGCAAAACCAAGTTGTTCTTACCAGAGTTTGCAAAGCTCATCTCCAATCACACAAGTTTAAAATACCTTAAAAAGTTATTTTAGAAAGAGGGAGAAAAAATCTCCACATATAAAACTGGATTATAATCTTTTTTATAAAAACAGGAACAAAATATTACAAAAAATATGAACAAAGAGAATTAATTACATTTGCCCATCCTCCATAGCAGGCTTGGCAATTTCCTTAGCTGCTGAAAATCCCAGCTTGCTTGGAGCCTACCTCCCTGCCACCCACCACTTCTGAGCTACTCACAGCCACAACATCTGAGTTAACCCCTGTCCTTTTGCTCCCACTAAAATTATGCCATGAGAAGTGTTTACTGTACATGTATCTCATTAAAAACATAGGATGCAAAGTAATTTGAATTTTAGCTTTACATGGCAGTCACAGATAGTAAAGGTAGCACACATGACATTGAGATAAAAGCTGGAAGCAAAGGGGCAGAAACCTCACTAGTCAGTTTTGCGATGCTCCTATAGGTGCACACCTGGTGCTCTGCTTGCAGCATTTTCCAACAAGATGCAAGGTCTGCATCAGTGACATGACAGAAGTTAATTATGAACCTAGAGCAACCTTACAAGAGTACAGAAAAAAGAAAAACCCAACCGTCTCTTATAAAAACTAGTCAGATTTAAGGGTAGACACTTAATCTTTCTTTCCTCCACAGTCACACTTCAAAGGCAATCCTAATCTTTGTTGTCTAATCCCATTCCCCATTGTGATCTGAAATTGAAATGAAACAGTACAAAATGCTATTTCTTCAGTGCTTTTAATAAAATGTAGAACGTGCAACACATGCAATATGTTAGTTTAGGTATGACTATCTTCCTTATGTTCCAATTCTCTGTTAACACACAAAGATCTTTTACACAAACTAAAGGAATATAAGTGGTCCAGGGTAATAGCAGGGTCTTCTTTCTACATATATAAACTACCTTGGAAAGAGAAAAGGCATGACAGAAACTAAATGTTGGGCATGGAATTTCAGAGCACCAATCTGCTTCTTTTCTTTAGTGACATGATTTTACTTCATACAGGCTTAGTTGCTTGACAAGGTTTGAAGCAGCACAAAAAAGTTTCTCAATGACATAACTTTAAATTGCTTTATCAGATGCAGATATTGACATGCTTTAGTTTACCAGACTACATTTACAGAAATATTGTTATTATGTGGTAATAGCTCAGAACTCTCTATGAAATATTGTTTAGTAGTCACTCACTTTTAAAGCACGTTGGAAAGTACTGATGGACAACAATGCTAGATCTTGCTGCTCCTCTGCGTAACGCATCAGATAAACATAAACAAGCTTTTTTATCTGAAAAGAAAAACACAGTAAACATCATTATCAAATTTCTAAAAAATTCCACATAACTAAGTCCTAGACAGTATGTTTTCATGAACACTTTCTTCTTTGAAGGAAGAGCTAATATATCACTGGAGCACTCACATGCTTCTCAAATGTCTTATTTACTGTAATTCTTTTAATAGAAACTAATTAATAATACAGTCAGATGAAGGCTAGTAACACAAAGTACTGCTTTATGTTATCAACTAGTGTCCTGGTTTCAGCTGGGTTAATTATCTTCTTAGAACCTAGTGTGGTGGTGTGTGTTGGCTTTGACATGAGACTTTTCAGTTCCTCATGCCCTGCCAGTGAGAGGGCTGGAGGGGCACAAGGAACTGGGAGGGGACACAGCCAGGTCAGCTGACCAGAACTAGCCACAGAGGTGTTCCATACCATGCCTGGTATATATACCTGGGGGGTTGGCTGGGGCTGGCATATTGTTGCTCAAGGACTGGCTGGGCATCAGTCGATGGGTGGTGAACACCTGCATTGTGCACCTCGTGTTTCTTCCTTTCCCTCCCCCTTTTCATTATAACTGTTAACTGTCACCATTGTTATTCTTGTTTTTTCATTGTTATTCTATTTCAATTATTAAATTATTCTTATCTCAACCCTCGAGTTTTACATTCCTTTCCAACTCTCCTCCCCATCCCTCTGGGTGAGGGGGACTGAGCAAGCAGCTGCATGGTACTTAATTACCAGCCAGGGTTAAACCATGACAACTAGTAAATAAAGAATTGAATCATCTAAGAAGTTGACCTGTGGCAACTGATGACCTGAGCACTTGTCATGCTTTCTTTCTTATGGAAAAATAGATTAAACTGCAATAGCCAAAGATTCAACAAGCCCATTTTACTTCACCCTGAAACTCAAAATCAATTACTTGAACACATATGAAAGATAATATAACTTCCAGCTGAAGAAGTGTGGTAGCTTACACTATTCAAATCTGATTAAAAGCACTTCTGACTGTCTTGGACAAAAGCAAAGGGTATTAGATCCACCTTCACCCAACTACAAGCATTCAAAAGATGTAGCCAATATAAGCACAATACAAATGATGCAATGTTCAAAGATTAAGAAAACCTCAGTATGATTTGGTGGGAGGAGGTTATTCAATTTAGCTCACTTTACCCCCTCACGGCCACTGTATGTCCAGGAAGCAGTGAAAACATTTTTTGCATTGGAGTTGTAAACTGACTATTGGGGTTTGTAATGGAAAATTCTGGAAGACCCTCAACTACAGCTGTGCTATAATTACTGTCACTATCAGAAGATGTATCTTTGTGCCAATTCTGGCAAAAAGCATAATATTAAATCACAGAAGGTTACACCATACTAAATTATTTGTTGTTCAGCTATAGACAAGCAGCAATCAACATTGACCACAAGAGGCCTATGCACTGAATGACTGCAGGTGTGCAAAGAAAGCCTCCTTTCCTTGAAACCACTCTGTGACTAGAAATGGAAACACTTAGAGCTTCGTGACTACACTATTCTTTTACCATTTACCTTCACTCAATGTTAAAATGCTCCTTTCTATAAAACTAATCATAACAGGGGCACATTAGGCTTGAGAAACACAGGCAGATTTGTTTAATTAGTTTATCAATATAAGCACATCAAACTCCATGAGTTATTGACCAAGACTTATTTTTGTTCTATACCACCAATTGTTTATTAGGTCACTTTTTGTATCCTTACCATCCATGACATGATGCACATAATCAAGCCGAGGTCAGCGCGTACTTATAAAAAGAAAAATCACGAGGCACTTCTGCAAACGCTAAGACACCCTTTGCTTCTCTCAAAACAAATTATAATAATAAACAATTGGTAGTATAGAACTTGTCATCTAACTAACCTTGATAAAGAAGTTAGCTGGCTTTACTGAATGCCCTGATTTCTTTCCAGTGTAACAGTCTCTTCCCTCACAAATATGTTAGCACTAAATGGTAGAAAAATATGTCATGAGGGAACTTTAACTACAGTGTAGAGGAAGACGTGAATTCACTTAACTGTTTATTTGTTTTAAAATACAAGAAAAAAGCCCATAAAACATAAACAGTTAAAGGCTTCTACTAATTAACATTAGGTTATGTGATAAAAACTTGTCTGCACGCCCACAAAGAGCACAGAGAGATACAGGAGGAGGGGTGTTTGCAAGTAATGCCCTGCCCTAGTTTCTCCCAAGCCCATGACACAAACCATCAGCCCTGACATGTAGAGACACAGTAGTAGGAAGGAATCCTGATTTAGGACTCAGAGGAAAGGACACCCTGTCAGACCCCTACCAGACAAGCCTCAGCTCCCACATCCAAACCCATCAAGAGTCAACACCAGAGCACCTTTCAGACTGAGGGGCTTTTTCTGTGTACAGGTGTGGGATGCAGATGAAAAGTAATTTAGCGTTGCACAACACTTATCATGGGATGTTTGGGGAGGCATCAAAGTGATGGAGAAGCAGGGGGAATCTATTGCCTGAGGAAGAACAAGTCAGGGAAATAGATAAGCAGATAAAAATGGCTGGACACATCTAAACAGTTTGCTGGCTGGTACATCTGTCCTTCCACACCCAGTATGTGATCAGCACAGTCTGTTTTATTTTCTCAATAAATTTAATTTTAAACTATTTTCCTCAGTGAGGCACTCTATTCAGTGTGAAGGTGTGTGTATATGTGCCAGCAACTGCAGTCACACAACACACTGGAGCACCCATGTGTCTGTGGGCACCAGCAACTAGAGAAACCAAAGTAAGGGGGCTTAAGTACGTCTCCAGGAACTGGAATGGGACCTTAAATCATAGGGGCCCCTATGTCCATGGTGGCCAACAAGTGAGGATCTGGCTGCCACCACCTGAGCCAGAGGCAACGACAAGCCAGAGGGTCCATTAGCATGGGTGCAAGCAATTGAAGAGACTGAAGTATGTGAAACCAAGTGTAAGCCCATGTGTCTGTGGTGGCAGTGACTGGAATGGGTGCAGGTGTACCAGTGGATGAAGCTGCACTAGCTGTTGAGTAGGGAAGTGGCCTGGGAAGAGGTAGCTACAGGTATGGGCATCTAAGGGTGAGACAACAGGAGAAATTGGCTATAGCCTAAACCAGGGGAGTCCCATCCAGCTGCCAGATGCTTAGGAGCAGCCCTCTAAGGGCATAACCACAGGGTGTTTGCTAGCAAAGGACATGGGGAGTTCTGGCCAGGTCCAGCTGTATATGCACACACTTTTGTGTCTAAGAAAAAAACACAAGGGAGTAATTACTGGGGGACCAGGGGAGTCCTGGTTTACATGTGTTCATATACAGCAGTGTGTACTAGCAACTGAAACGGGCTGCAGCCTGAGGGGCTCCTATGTCCAGGTGCCAGCAACAGGGGTGACTTGGATCCAGGGGCCAGCCACTGGGCAGATCGTGTCTGAGACCAGCTGTCAGATGGATCCATACTGTGTGTATGTATATACATTCCCACTAACGGACCTTCATCTTGAACTGCAAAGCTGCTGGTGCTGTTTGTGTTCATGTGAGTAGCCTGTGTCAACCCAGGTGGCTGCCTCTTTACACATGTATTTCATGTGTATATACACAAAACGTGTGCACGCGCACTCCCTACCAGCAATACACTCCCAGTCTCACTACTGCCTGGGCTGGAAGCCCGGACCTGAGGTAGCCTTGCCTCTGTCAGGCTAGTGGTTCAGCCCAAACAGTTAAAAATACTCAAGATTAGTAACACTGTTCAAGGCATTCCTCATTGGTGTAAGGTATCTCTGTTCAAAACTGGACTTCAAGTACTAATAACTTACAAGCTAAAGAAGAGAATATTTAACTGGTCAAGTACAATTCCTTGCCCCATTTCCTTTTATCACTTATTATTAACAATATTACAATTCCTTAAAAATATTTTTATACAGTAAATTCTGAAAGACTCTGAATTATCGTCTTTGCACACTTATGCCTCCTTGACTTACCATAGCTCACTATTTGGCCTCAGCCAAACATGCATTCCTTCAAAGAACAGAAAACTCTTTTAAAGTAGTAGCCAAATCAGAATAACTTCTTTAAAGCTAAAATTAGATTCAAATTTTACTATTATGTGTAAAATGAGGAAGAAATCAGACCTGTGACCTACTGTATCCCAGTACACTACCCAGAGACAGGAGTTTGCTGAAGTCATAATTGCAGGAAAGAATCTTCAGGGCCATAAGCTGGGGGAAAAACAACTTCTTGTTCCCATTAATAATAAAGACTGAAGTACATATTTCCAGGAGAGGAAGAAAGAACTGGAGCATGCATTCAATTGACTTCTCTTCCTAGAACTCAGTGCTTCAAACCACTATTTCCTGCATTTTTGCAAAATTATGATCCTGTACAGTAAGAAGTAACTAATATCATTGCATGCTTGCTCTGCTTTCCTCAAACTGAAGCTTCTTGGCTGGAACTACAAACTTATAGGTGTTATTTTCATCTAAATCTCATTTGTTAAGTCAACTACAACTCTGACACCTCTGCACTGGAGCTGACAGTGTATGCACAGTACTGGTAGTGAGCATCAGACTAATATGTTCTTTATAAAACTTCTGCTTGTACAGTTTTTTAATGCAGATGCTGCTTTAGATCTCCTGGAGCCACAAAGTAAGCCTGTGGATTTTAACACAATATAGTTGAATGCAATCTCCATTTTTTTAACTTCCTGGAAATCTGAATTTTCACTAGTTCAAGCCAGATTTTTTTCTTCCTCTTTTTCTTGTATCTTATTTCTTTTTGTAAGAAAGGAGAAGCGAGCTACTTTGTGTCTGACACCTGACATTGGGGCAAAAATAGACATAGATGCTGCTAAAATAAAGTGGCTGATAAACAGCCTGAAAGAAAAACTTAGATTTCTGCTATTATCTATGGAAATCCTGAAAGTTATTACACACATCATCTTTTAATTAAAAGTCACACAATTTAGTGCAAGTTCAATAAACTTAGTCAAGCAACTTGTCTCAAGAAATTAACTCCTATTGCAGATGATTCGGACTCAGGTTTTTCATCAGCTGCTTTTATAGGAAGTTTAAACTGTTCTTGTCTGCCCCTTCATATACTCCTTTAATAATTCTTCATACAAAATAAATGAGTAAGGGCATATTCCCAAGCTGCACATATGGCTTCGCTTTAAAGTCTCCATGTCTTACAAAACACAAAAATAATCCAAAGATTTGAGATTACACTGCGTATTAGCAAAAATTTCTTCTCTGCTCAAAATGGGACCTATACCCTCCCACAGCTCAAACAGCCACATCTCTCCAGAAGATTCTGGGATCTGAAGGCTACTTTATCTTCTGGAATCACAGGCATTCACATTAGTAAAGCATTAAACAAATTCTCTAAATTACCAAAAGAGCCAACATTTAAGTACTGTGATACAAAAAATTAAACACACTTCATTGGTAACATCATGTCGTCTAGCCATGAATTCACACAGTCCTCTTTAACAGTTAGCAATTTCACTCTGCAATCCTAGCACCGAGACACTTCCTTTATAAATATACATTAGAACAGTGAACTTTCTTATCCAAGCCTTATGTCTCAGCCTCGACCTGCAACAGACATGTTCACATACAGAGCACAACCCCTACTCAAAGTTTGTAAGCAGCACCACATCTCCAATGAACTGCAGTTAGTAACTCTTCTCAGAATTCCCACCGCACTTCTACAAACTTTCTCTAATCTATTTTTTAAAATGTAAAAGTTATTATTCTTCCTTCCAAATCATCCAGTAGATTTCCTTTTACTCATTAAAGTATTACCATAATGCTGTCATTGAAATTAAACCCTGAAAAATTATATGAAAAATTAGACATATTAAACCCTGAAAAATGAAAAACTAGATACAATTAGATAAAAGTTTCTAAATAGATCTATCATAACAGTATTTTTACTGAACTATACGAATACCTCAATATTTTTACTGGCAACATTCTTCACAACAGCAGGAAATAGCTCAGAAGCATTTTTTCCCTTTGCAATCATCTAAAAAAAAAAAGAAAAGAGCGATTATATTATTACATTACTAAGTTATGGGGGGGTTAGGTTTTTTGTTTGGATTTTGGTTGGGGTTTTTTTGGGGTGGGGTGGTGTCTTTTTTTTTTTTTGAGAAAGAGGCAATTATTCCAGATTTGTATTTCAAACCTGACTTCTAGGAAGTTGAAGTTAACGTCTGATTTTTTTGTTTACTATTAGACTTTACAGTACACTATCCATACAACAAAACCCCTGAGTGCTGGCTGGTTACAAGTTTGGAAGGGTGGAAGCAATAAACTGTACTTTATTATATCAGACAAAATAATTTTAATGCTTTTAAAATTACTTAAAAAAAAGATCTTGCTAATCTGAAAAGCTTCACAGAATTACCTCTAGGGAGCTGCTATAAAAAAACCCCAAACAACAAACAACAAAAAGAACAAACATCAGGAGAAGTTATGCAAGTTACTTTTATCGGAAACAATCCTGGTCTGCAACAGAACAAAGCAGAAAAAAAATCAAATAGATACCACACTTTTAAAACAAAGTTGTTTTCCATAGCAAGATCAGCACAAGAGGCCTTAAAGTGTTTATACAGACAAAAAAATACTAAGGTAAAAGCAAGATCAGTCAAACCACTGATTTTTTTCTTTTTCAAAAGGAAGAAAGTTTTCGTATTTAATCTCACTGAAATCTGAAACTAAAGCATGTAATGAATAATAAAATTGTCCCAGTAAAGAGCACAAACATCAAAATTCCAGTTTAGCTTCAGCCCTTGTATGAACAGCTTCAGAATTAAGTTATTAAAAAAAAAAGCCCTAAGTACATTAGATGGAGTAAAATACTTCAGCATACACTACAGCTGTACTACTCCATTTCTTAGATCTAATTCCAGTGGAATGCCTGCCAGTACTTCATATTCAAGCTGCTGACCCTGGAATCTCATGAACATGTTACAGTGCTGCTGAACGTGGACTCAGCACACTCAGCACACCCCCAGCTAAAGTCACAGGCAGGATCTAGTCAGCCAAACATCAAACTAATCAGAAAGGTCAAGAGCTCACCAAGATGAGCAAATATGCAGGGATCCAACACAGGAACATGAGCTTTGCAACTGTGGTTACCGCTCCTCATAATGATCGCACACTCTCACCATTACTCAACATTATATAGCTGATTAAACTTCATATTCCAAACTCACAGGTCTGTTTGTGTATTTAATTGATAAAACACTAAAGGGCATAAAGAACTAGGACCACACGTAACAAAAATTAAGGAAACACAAAAGCAGGCAATACCTTGACAAACTATATTTGGAGAGAGTTAGAAGAAAGACAAAAGAAGAAGCAAGAAGGTAGCTGTAGTTCAAGCTGTAAGCCTGTTCAAAAGGGTTTGAGAGCAGCTGTCCAGCATGACATTCCAATTTAACCAACTTAACATTCTTGCTGCTCTATTAAAAGTACAGGAAATGACAAAACTAAGCAGCAAAAGCACTGTATATACTTCAAGGGTTTTTAACTAAGAATCTAACTTAAAACACTGCTGTCAGGACTGGGGGTGTGGTGCCTTTATAATTAATGCCAGATTCAGAATGACCAGAGTCAAGTAGAACTTAGTAGCAAGATGCACTGCAGAGAAGTATAGAATAAAACATTATCAATCATCTCATCTTGATGCAACACAAGTTATGTTATTCAAAAAAAAGGAATGATTCTTAGACTTCCCTGATACACTGTAACAGTATGACTCTATGCATTACTTGCATTGTTTAACTTATCAACCATAATAGCTCCAGTGTACCATGTAAATATGTATTCAGGTTCTTTTAAAAGAGTGTATTTTGACTCATTAACTCATAACTATTAGTGTAAACCCTCCTTAGCCCATGGATCATTAACCTGAAAGAACATAATGGCTCTTTCCAAGACTAAGGTCTATCATGTCATTTTTGTTGCTCTGCCTAGTCACTGCTCAATTGTGCTGTCTTACATACCTAGAACTCCTGCAGATAGAACTTGTCACTCTAGAGTAAGTGCTATGTAATGTCAGAGTATATTAAGCTTTATTTTTTCCATGAGACACACACACAGACACGGATGACATTCTCTGTAGGAAATCAAGCATGTGAATTTGTTTCCTAAATTTATCCTCTGCAATCTTCAGGAGTGAAATCTCAATGGAGATTTTTTTCCCAGAGAAGTTCTGAGAGGTTTCAAGAGCTAGTAACAAGAATACCTTAGTGGTTGTAATATCATTATATGTTTTAAAAGAAATACTGGCTATTGTGTTTTCATGCATGTAGTAGAACAAACTTGGTTCTGTATATGCTTCAAATTTATTTCTAAACCGACAGTGTTGCTCACAATCTTCCAAAGACTGCAGTTATTTTACAGCATGCATACAAGGAAGAAACAAAAAATAACACACTGACTGAAAAAAAAAAAAAAAAAAAGACATAACTGATCATTGAAGTCACACAAGCATTTTAGCTGAAGGTAAGACTATACACCTTCATGTAAGAGAGGGACTGGAAAGATCATAACAGGACTACTCCTATGCTTGAAATTATGTTGTTAGAAGTCACTCTCTGCAAGACAGACTTGTTTTTATTTGTAACGAATCTCTTTCTCCCCAGGAGGGAGTTCACAAACCATCTTAAAGAAGGAGGAATCATAGAATGGCTTGGGTTGGAAGTGACCTTAAAGATCACCTAGTTCCAATCCCTGCTGCAGACATAAGCCATAAGCAGTCCCGGTACTTTTCCATCACACCTATACAGACAAATGAAGGTTCAGCCTCTTGAAGACTACTCAAAGGGTAAGAAAACTATTGGTATGCACAGCTTTTTCCCCCTACCTAAAATTAGTGAAAATGCACATTCCAGTGAGACACATTAAACAGCAGTCTTGACAGAGTTCCTTTTTCCTCTAGTAAAAAGGCTAAAGTCTTTCACCCCTGGAAAACACATCCCATCCCTGAGAAGTCTCTAAATGTAAGCACACAACCAGTAACACACAAGCATCTTTGTGCCCAGCAAGAACATTATGACCACTGCTAAAAGGCCTTAAGCTAATTGTGCAAGATCACAGGCCTGGCTTGTAAAGCTCATTGTTTCAGTTTATGTGAACCAGAGGTTGGTAGCAGGAGTCTATTATGAAACATATAATAGACTTGTTTAAACACAAGATAAAAGCAAATACCTTGAAAATATGGAAGAGACAAAAACCAGAGGATCCAATAGTTCAGACAACTTGCAGCCAAGTAATGATCAACCTTATGAGCTAAAAGGCTGCTTTAGTTCAAGAAAAGCAGCAGCAGCTGAGCAAGGAAAAAATATCCAAGAAACTGAAGGTGCCTGCTGACATGTGGAAAAGTAGTGCTCTTCCAGCACTGCACAGTGCCTAGAATAGTGACAAAAAAACAAGGACTGGGAAATTATAAAAGGACAAAGATCCGTAACTGGGAAATGGGGAGCAGAAGACAGAATGTGCTCAATGCACTTCTGCCTTCCCTTGCTGAAGATTTGATCACCTCAGCCTAAGACATAAAGGACCACAGGTATCCGTGCTAACTACATGTCCCCAGCCTCATGGTATCACCCAACTTCTAGGAAATTTGTATAGTTGTTAAAAACCGCTTTGAATATTTCACAGCAGCAGGTATTTATGATGAGTGCATCTGCTCATTGCACACTCATTTATGAGAGAGCATTTTTTGCAGGTAAAAGTGAAAAAAAAATCAATCTAGTAAAGCCTTGGTTTAAAATTTAAACCTGACCCCACTTAATAGTTTCCAATTCCCCCATATACATATACACACACACTTCCAGTTGCAACAGTTTCCAGATACAGATCTGACCCCTTTTTTAAAAGGAAAACCAAGGGAGCAACAGGTAACTGCCCAAGCTTCCCACCCACACTAATGGCCAGAAGAAAGCACAAGAATATAAGTTATCATAGATTGAAACCATGACACTTCTAAAAGCCATGATTTCCTGCAACAGGACCTCTGTATGCCAGACTCTCACTGGTCAGATGCTGAGGAATCCCACATCATGTTGGAGAAATGAACGAAGAATCTTTTCACAAAAAAAGGAAAAAAAAGGTGGGTCCTGCTTGACAAACCTGATTTCCTTCTACAAGATGACCGACTAGCGAATGAGGGAAAGGCTGTGGATGTTGTCTACCTGGACCGTAGTAAAGCCTTTGACACCAGCTCCCACAGCGTTCTCCTGGAAAAACTGGCTGCTCATTGCTTGGATGGACGTATTCTGCACAGGGTTACAAGCTGGCTGGATGGCTGGGCCCAAAGAGTGATGGGGAATGCAGTTACATCCAGCTGGTGGCCAGTCACAAGTGGTGTTCCCCAGGGCTCAGTACTGGGGCCAGCTCTGTTCAGTATCTTTATCAGCGCTCTGGACGAGGGGATCGAGTGCACCCTCAGCAAGTTTGCAGATGACACCAAGCTGGGCAGCAGCGTTGCTCTGCGGGAGGGCAGGAGGCTCTGCAGAGGGGTCTGGACATGCCGGACCGATGGGCCGAGGGCAGCTGGATGAGGTTCAAGAAGGCTCCGTGCCGGGTCCTGCACCTGGGTCACACCAGCCCCACACAGCGCTACAGGCTGGGGCAGAGCGGCTGGAAAGGGCCTGGTGGGAAAGGGCCTGGGGGTGCTGGTCGGCAGCCGGCTGGGCATGAGCCAGCAGTGTGCCCAGGTGGCCAAGGAGGCCAGCAGCACCCTGGCTTGTGTCAGGAGCAGTGTGGCCAGCAGGGCAAGGGAAGGGACTGTCCCCCTGCACTGGGCACTGGTGAGGCTGCACCTTGAACCCTGTGTTCAGGTTTGGGCCCCTCACTGCAGGAGGGACGTAGAGGGGCTGCAGCGTGTCCAGGGAAGGGCCACGGGGCTGGGGAAGGGTCAGGAGCACAAGTCTTATGAAGGGCAGCTGAAGGAACTGGGTTTGTTTATAGTCTGGAGAGGAGATGGCTCAGGGGGGACCTTATTGCTCCCTACAACTGCCTGAGAGGAGGCTGTAGACAGGTGGGGGTGGGTCTCTTCTCCCAGACAAGAAGTGACATTACAAGAGGAAACTACCTCAAGTTACTCCAGGGGAGGTTTAGAGTGGATATTAAGGAGTATTTCTTCACTAAAAGGTTGGTGAAGTATTGGAACATATACTGTTCCAAAGGCTGCCCATGGAAGTGGTGGAATCACCATCCCTGGAGGTATCTAAAAAAACATGTCGATGCAGTGCTTAGCAGCATGATTTAGTAGTGGACTTTGCAGTCCTGGGTTAACATTTGGACTTGATGATCTCAAAGGTCTTTTCCAACCTAAGTGATTCCATGATGAAGAAGGGAGAAATCACTAGCTCTAGAGTCACAGGAAAGAACACCATCTCATGATACAACCTGTACCTATTCACTTCAGTACATGCTTGGATAGGGTTAACTCATGTGTAAACCAAGCAAAACAAAAAAGCACATCCAGGAGACTGAAGGAACAGTGAGAGAAAAGAAATGCAAAAGTCCCCCCAAAAAGAGGTCAAATGGACAATGAACAGCTTTTCTTAGTGCATTACTTAATACTTTTAATAATAAAGGGACATTATCAATTTCATTATGTTTAGTTTATAGGATTTAAACACACAATGGTGTTAAACATTTTTTTTATCACCTTTATGGGTTCACTGAAATAGTCAAATACACAGGCAACATGCTCAATTAAAAAAAGTATATAAACTAAAGCAGTAAAAATAGTAAATGCAATTTGTCATTTTACTGCAAATTTCTGTTTTCCGTGCTGAATTAAGACAGCACTTGAAGCTTCTCTGAAGGAGCTATTTCCCAGTTTAAGATCTCACCTCCCTACTGAAAACACATATTTACAGGCATATTGGCAGTGCCACATAAATATTTTAAAAGTATATGACTGCATATATTTTGGTATAGCAATTTCTACACAAATTCTGAATTCAGTAGCTTTGGAACACTGTCTAGAGATTCAAAGGGTGACTTGGTACAGGAACTGTAAAGTAAAACCATTATTCACATCCAAGAAATAAAACCAATAATAAAAAAAGATACCCTAAAATAATAATAATAAAAAATCACATACCCCAACAATCCTTTTCATAGCATCCAGCTTTGCAGAATCTTTACTGCTTTCCAACATTTGTTTTAGGTCTTCATTTCTATCGTAGAAGCATAATAAAGCATTTATTAGAAAAAGTAAAAAATAAAACCTGAACACCATTTTTATATTTTTGCATCAATTCAGCAACTTAAGGTGAAGCACTGCTCCTTCTTGCCCACTTTTAAATTGTATTTGTTAACACTCTGACCTAGTGTAATGAAGTGTTTAGTAAAAGAATCTATCAGATTCCAACAATAATTCAAGCCCACACAACTTTAATCTGCTGTTAGCTGAAGCTTGTCTGGAAGGCTGAAGTCTTGAGGCAAGAGAAGAGCTCAATTTGAACCAATTCATTCACTTCTCCCTTTTCCCCCCCAGTGAGGGTCAGATCTAATAACCTGAAGTTGGCATGTTTGTGTTAAAAAGACAGTATCAACTTATGGAAATCATTGAAAAGCCCAAGAGTAGACTTCATCGTTGTATCATGGTCTGAATTTAAAGATTCAAGCATATAATCTTATGTTTTAATTTGCCTTCCTGGATTGCAGATTGCTACCCTCTATTATAAGGATTATAAACCCCAGACTTGTAGTACCATTCTACAGGCTGTAAGATTAAGATAGCCAGATGATTAGACATATACAGCACCCAAGCACTTTCTACAGCTGAAAAAGTTTTCATACAGAAATACTAGGTCAATAAGGATGCTCTCTCACAGATACTGATTCTCATTACCTGTCACTAATGAGGGATCTCACCCTGCTTAGCTTTCTAGATGTGAAGAGATCACAGTCTAACTGCATTTGTACTCTGAAAGTTTACCAAGACTCTTTGAAGAAAGAGCCTTTTGTAATGCCTACATCGCTCCTGTACTAAAAAAATACAAAGCAAACAATGGCTCAAGAAGGGACACCTGCAATATTCCAGAGAACTGAAAACTTCACAAGTTTACAAACCCTGTGAGCTTTTACATAGTCAAGGGCAACATAGAAATCCAGTGTGGAGAGTTGACCTTAGTTGGATGCCACTTGCCCACCAAGACTCTCTATCACCCTCCTCCTCAGAAGGACAGGGCAGGAGAAAGTAAAATGGAAAAAAACCCCTTGTGAGTCAAGATAAAGGCAGTTTAATAAAGCAATAGCAAAGGCTGCATGCAAAAGCAAAGGAAAACAAAAGATTTATTCTCTACTTTCCATCAGCAAGCTGGGAAGTAGGGCTTCAGTACACATTGCAGTTGCTCTGGAAGACAAATGTCATAATGACAAATGTCATAATAACAAATG